>NW_009605759.1:18587-23139 GCF_000690535.1 Cariama cristata | reverse complement strand
TCATTAGAAGCCAGCTGGGCCATTCAAAAATCAAGTTTCATCTCCCCTCCACACCTCTAAGTTTGGTATTTTAATAAGGTTTTTTTATTCCTTTTTCTGCTGCTCAATTTCTTTTGGAAATGGACGAAGAGAGACAGCTTGTACATAGAGGTAAAAGAACAAACCCAGAATTTATTTCTTGTTTTAAGATGGTAGTATTTCGAAACTTTATATGAAATTTTATCACAGAAACTCTTCACACAGCACTTTGCTTTGGATTGGTTTTAAATATTATCTGTGAATACAAATTGTTCTTTGAAGGGTTGTAACAAATCTTGTGGTGGCTCTTGTGAGGCAAATCTGAGAGTTCCTTGTCTCTGGGAAACCACCTGTTTATCTTTGTCGTGTGACGGGGGCGGGGGGGGAAGGACTCATTTCACTACGGGTTAAAATATCACATTTATTGCTGTCAGATGAACTTGGTATAAAAAATGAGAGGAGGGGAAATAGGATGCAGTTTTTAAAGCATGCTTTTATTTTCGTCGTTCTTTCTGGTTACCCAGGGCTGACTTGCTCCTTGTTGGAAACTGGAGCGATTCCCTGTAGAAGTCTCTTGATACATGGTGCACTGGTGCATAGATATCGACACAGATCTCTGCTTGGGACATCTAACCTGCCCTGCAGGTGGAAGACAGGCAACTGTCCTAAATGTAAGAATCTTGCACTGCTGCGACTAAAGCAAGGAAGGCTCTTTTTAGTATAAGTGAAAGCATCCATTCTCACCAGCAGCGACAAAATGCAGCATGGTCTTGGGTGCAGAGTGTCTGACTGCCCATCAAACACCTGCTGCTGTGAAACACTGACAGTGTTGGCTCGTTCTCATGTTCCTCATAGTCAGGGCTTGCTTGTTGCCCTTCAAGGCGGCAGAGCTACTGCTGCTGATGGCAGAAGCAGGAGCTTGTTACCTAGTGAGGGTGTACAGCTGAGCTCCATGGGGCAGGAGCACCACTATGGTGCCCAATTATGACTTCCTTTGAGAACTGCAAAAGTTCTGAGTTTTTAAGATGCAACTCAAGAAAGAAGCTCTCCAGGATGAAGATACAGTGGTAGAATTGACTGGCAGAGGGGAAAATTTCTAATTCCTAACCTTTCTCTTTTTTTATTGGCAGGGCAGAGCAGAATCTGATTTTTTTTTTAAAGCAGTCACTTAGATATAAATTATGCATTGCTATTAAACAGTAATCAAATGATTCAAATGCAATCTAGCTTTTAAATTAAATCATTTAAAAGAATGGTTTTTTAAGTGCACTGCTTTAATAAAATGCTACTTTCCTCTGCTCTTTTATCAAGAACTTTATTCACAATGTTGAATATTTTATGGTGCCATGGGCATCATATTATCTCCTCTGATATTGCCAACGTGATAAAATATAAAAAAATCTGTACTGCAATTTCTTCACACAGTCAGATGTGAAACTATCTGGCAATTTGTTAAATAGGAACATATTGCTTTGGAAATGCAAATGAATAAAATAACATTGGCATTAGAAAATACAGTAACGTTAGATCAAATAGCAGCCAAGGAATTATCTGATCTATTTACATAGACTATTTGCGTTTAATTCAATTACTTATGAATCTTCTTTCCTTACCCGTGGATTCTGATACTGATCTCTGCTCTGGTGTCTGGTTGAGTGCTGTGTCACTGGGGTCCAGTGCAGCTGATACCCCTGTCATTTGCCCTGTAATAGCAGTGGCTCTTGGTTTAGCGGCTGAACCAGTCGTTGTGTGCACTCGTGAATACTGCCCTCAGTTAAATCCTGTATTGTTCTTCATATACTGGTCAAATATATGACTAATCTCTGTGTGTGCGTACATATGGATAGTGGAAGTCTATCCAAGTAAGGTCTGCCCACAGGGGCTATACCAGTAGTGGCCAGCTCATTAAACCACCCAGAGGTGTCACGGTGCTGGTTGAGTGGCTCTGCCTGCTGACCTAAGGTACGTATCTTCTTGAATTTGGAGGAATTAGCAGAGGCAGGTTTTCCTCTGCTTTCTAGGGTGCTCCTGGATGGGGTGGCTGAGAGTGCCTGTTTGGGGCTGGGGACACCAGCAGGGTGACAGACAGCCGTTTGGTGCGTGAGTTGTTTTGGGCCAGGCAGTGCCCTGCAGGCTGTGGCACGCTGCAGCCAGGATGGTGCTGAGTGCCCAAGCAAGGATGCTGTGTGCAGCTCAGCCATTCTCATGGCTCCTCTTGATCTCTCTTAGCCTGCTACAGCCATGAGATGATAAACCAGCACTTCACTCGTACCATATGAGCAGCTTGAATATAAAGTTGTGAATAGGATTTAAATAAACGGAGAATTCTGCTTAGGCTGCAGCAGAAGGTTCGTTGCTGCAGTACTTCTGAGGTAGCCTTGGGGAAGGTGGGGAGGTGTTTGCTTTCTGGCTTTGTTGGCCCCAGTGCTTTTCTTTCAGGGACAAGTATTTCTAAAAATGCAAACAGATTGCATGGTCTGTGATCACCTAATCCTTTTAAAAATCAAGTCTGTGGTTGACACCTCTTATGTGGAGATTGCAGTGAAAGGGTTAAATATTTGCAATGAGCCGCTGCATTGTAACTCCATAAATACTGCCATTACATCCTATTTTAAGTGTTAGGAAATAAGGCTGCTATCTCAGATGCTGTGGTTGCTAATTTCCTGATGCTTGCTGTTTCCAGCCACTCACGTTTTCATCTTGTCATCTGCTTCTGGTTACTTGGACTTTCTTCTTGTAAAATATTACAAAATGAATAGCTGCTGTTGCTGCTAGTAGTGCTGGGAGATTTTTGTGTAGGTCCTGCCTTAATAATTTAAGAAGACATGAAAATTTCCTGTACTGGACTATGTTGGTATGTCCTGAATTGCACTGGGCACAAAGAAAGGCTGTTAATAGTCAGTCTAATGAAAAATTTTGAGTAAGTTTCACTTAGTAGTTTATTGCATCCCTACCAGCTCAGTAGTTCTTCTGTAGCAATGACGTTTTTTTGTATTTCAGACTTATCCCAGGACACTTCTCTTCTAACGCCTTTCTTCATTGTTGAACAAGCTATGCTTTCCTAGTGCACCCAGGCTATGTGTTTCAAAATTGTTAAAATTATTTATTCATATGGATCTAGCTCAACAATAAGGCAGTGTTTCCAGGGATGTGATAGATGAAGCCTCTCGGAGATAAATCTTCCACTTCTACCTGACTGACACGTGCTGCCCAGGGATGTGGGAATGGGATGTGGGAACAACAGCAGGGCAAAAGGTGCTAGAGACCACCAAAAGCTTCCTTCCATGTTGGAGGGTGCTAAAAGGGAGGAATCTCCTAGCAAACAGAAAGCAAAGGAGAAAAGGGACAATGCACTCTTCCAGCTGCTTCGTTTTTGGTTTTGTTTCCCACTGAGAAGTTCTTTTCCTTCCAATCTTACTGAGGACTTTCCATTGACCTTTTCCGATTCTTCAACATATATGTCAGAATCCTAGGGCATTTGGGTTGGAAAATGGACTTTGTGATATGATCAAATACTTTAATCTTTTTAGCACCACCTCTCTTTGGAGACTACTAGTTCATCTGATTTACAAGGAAGGGAATGCCCATGAAACTTACTCTGAGTAGTAGCGTCTCCAATTTTAATTCATCTCTGGCAGTTCAACTTCAGCTAGTGTTTCATTTTTACTACTTCCATGTAGAATAACTTGTCTCTATTCTGATTCCTGAGCTGACTGATATGTTGAAGATGACAGTAGAATTATGTTTTGAAGAAGGTGATGGGGAAAATATGGCTGCAAATGCCGGAGTGTTGGAAGAGATGAGGGCATCACTTCACTGTTAGAAATGAAAGATCTTAAAGCTGACAATAAGTGTAATAATAATTAGCATGACCTTCATCAAACAAGTTATTGTGATGACAACTAGACTTACTTTACATCAAGTGTAATTTAAAGTAGCAGCATTAGACATGATTTTTGCTGCTGCTTTATAGCAGGAGGGAAACCAACAGCTTCAAATAATTAATTTTGGGTAAAGATCCAGTAAACATGAAACCATTCCAATGTGTCTCTGGTCGAGAAATGAGACTGGATCAGACATTGATAGCCAGGAATACAATCCTCCTCCAGAGGAGGAGGGGATACAGGAATAGAAGTCAAATGAATCTGAGCACTGACCTGAGCCCTGGCCTGAGCCCTGGCAAGCACTCGGTCAATCTGCTGAATGGATTTCATGATAGGTGCTGAGCCATTTGTTTTAAAGACAGTATCCTTTTAGAGTAATATGTGTCTCTTATTTCCCCTTCCTCCTTGGGTGGCTGTGGGTTTTGTTTTTAGGGTTTGTTTTGGTTTTTGTGGTGTTTTTTGTTTTTGTTTGGGTTTTTTTTTTTTTAGGAAATTCAGAGATAAAATTAGTGATAAACACCCTTATGGTCTGGGTAATAGTGTAATGTCTATTTTGTTGCTAGTAAAGCTAGAAAGTAACAACCATGGCAAAATTCAGTATTATGTCTCAGAAAGCTAACGCATAACAAAAGTGTGCCTGAGTTTGGTAA
>NW_009605759.1:5002-18556 GCF_000690535.1 Cariama cristata | reverse complement strand
TTTCCCTACCTTGGAGCTTTGCTACCTGAAGGCATCTCTACAGAGGACCCCTGGCTTAACCAGAAGACTTGGTCTTGAATTCAGTCCTGCTTAGCACAGGCCTGGCCTTATAATTCCTGTAACACCGCTGTTGCCTTTGTGATAACTTCTGAAAGCTGTTAGTACATATAATGCTGTCTCCAGAGAAACTCTTCATTTTCCCTGGGATGATGCGGTCACAAGGAAAAGTTAAGAGTCAGTTTTCAGCTCCTTGCTTCCAGCTTTTATTTAGAAGTGCCCAGAGGAGATGGAGGGGGCTCACAGCTGTTGTCACATCTGTGTATTGAAAACTTCTTTTCCCCATACAGTGAGTTCTCCTTTGGACTCCTGTTTGAAACACTTGTCTCTAAGACAATCCATTCCTTGAGTTGTAAAAATTGTGATGCTGTGAGAGACAGAAAGGCTGATGGACTGTTAAAAGATGTACATTTAGCACAGTCTCATGAATTCCAACAAAGAATTTATTTTCTTAAATAACAGTTTAAATAGCAGTGACATTGCCATCACCATTGCGAGACTGTTTTATATCTGATATTTACACAGTGAGTCTCTGCATCTACGAAGTAGATTGTTCTCAAAGAGCATCTGTTGTTTGTAGGTGGTCCCGTGGCCCCAATTACCATATCTGAGCCTTGCACTGCCCTGAACGAACATAGCCCCACGGTATCCCTCTGGGGTAAGAAGTACAGTTACTGCTGGTTTATAGATGAGACTGAGAACTGGCTGTGCTGCAGAATAAAGATGTGATGTGCTATGGTGTTAATTGGACCACGCTCGCAAGGGTAAGAACAGCTTGTGCTGGCAAGTAGTGTGCAGACCCTCTGCGGGCCCTGGGTAGATCATGTGTATTAAAGGCCATATCAGCTGTGTGGGACAGTCTGTGCCAGCTGCCATCACTACTACAGTTACGCAGGGGAGTTTGAGTAAGCAGGCAACGACCTACACTGTCATTCTGCTCTTTGGATATAGCCAAAATGACGTGCCCAAGGTCATGAAAAGAGCTAGTGACGGGGAAGTGAATTGGGCTGGGGAATTGGCAATAATGCTGTTACCACTGAACCGCGCTCAGAAAAGCAGTTTTCTCTCTGATGGGAGAATTATTAAGTGTTTTGCCAGCATCAGAAGCTGAATCTGTAGGAAGCTCTTGTAGCGGGAGTAAGCTGCTGAAGCCTGATGCCGCAGAGTTCTGGTGTGGTTGAGTACGAATTTGTATCGCTGGTTGGATTTCCTTCTTGCGAATGCTGTGTCAAAACGGTGCTGCTTCAGTAAAATCATTGTGGTTAAACTGAGCAGAGTTTAATCCCATGTACAGTTCATATGCAGGCAAACTGTCAGGGGTCACGCTGCCAGTTCCACCATTACTGCGGGCGAGGAGCACTCGCTTGCCTGGCTGCAGTGGAAGACACGTGCGGACGACTGCCGGATGGGTCCTTGTGTACTGTAAGGGAGGGAAGTGATGACTGCAGAAAACGATGTGCAACAATTTCCAGAACAGTGGTGAGGTAATTTGGAGTGAATGAGCCCTTTAAAATTAAGCACAGACAGCGTAAAAGGTGCTTCACAAAATGCTGTTCTGTTTCTGTCTAAGTGCATGGGCATTAGATCCCCTGGAAATACAGATTAATTTAGCCATTGGACTAATTTTCGAGGTTTTTGCTTTGATAGTTGGAGTAAGTGATTATCCTCTCTCCTTTACTGCAGAGCATTTTTATCTAGAGTGTAGGACGTGATTTTCCTGTTCACGGAGCACAAAGCAGACACCTCGCTTGGAGAAAGTGTTTAGTCTGGGTGACAACTGATCTTTGTGTGCACGCATGTGATTTATTTATAACAGATAATTCCTGCTATCCAGATGATTTCTCCCAGCTTCCTTTCAGCCAGAGCCAGGGCGGTCTTTGTCAGTTACGTAAGGTCTAGTAAGTGTGGCACATGAGCAGCAGCCTTTAATTTTCATCCCCGTTGAAAAATGAGATGAGCTATTCCACTTACTCCATGAGGGTTGTGTTTGGAAAGGCTGCTGCCCAGCTGGGAGGACAAAGCACTGCACAGCCTGTGAAGGTGGCAGCTTGAGGGAAATCATGGTGCTGGAGCAGAGTCAATTACAAAAGGCATACAGCTGGGCAGGTACCAGAAAGGAGGGAGCTGCACTTTCAAATTAGCTTTCCTACCTTTTGTGTTACTCTGGCTTTGTCCTCATCTTCAAAGGCAGAATGGGCAGGAGTTTCAGGAGGGTCTCTAGAAAAGGGGTGGTTAGTTCCCAGGCTACAGGAGGTAGATGTGCAGGGGCATAGTCCTGCATAGGTGTTTGCTGGGTAGGGTTGATTTGCAACTTACCTACTATGTTTCAAGCATATGCTTAGTAAAATTGTGGATTTCTACAAATAGAGTAGAATTGTAAACCTGACTTTAAAGGCCCTCTGAAAATTAAGACCGAAAATGAGATTCTAAATTGAGATTATGATACTATTTCTGCATTCCCTCAGGAATAATACAACTGCATAATATTGTGACTTTTCTAAAAACTAGGCATGCTAAATTTAGCTTTACATTTTAGTTGAGGACTTTTTCCTTACCATCCTAGAGTCTGTATAGACATTTGTACCTCTGTCAAAGGAAATGGTAGCACTTTACTCCTTTAGTTTTATTAATCCTGTCCATAGCAATGTAAGTGATAGATCAAAGCTGAGAAACTGTGGAGTGGGTCAAATTGGAGGGGAGAGGGTGGGGGTGGGGAACTTGCCTAGTATATTTGTCATGATGGCCCTGAAGTGCTGTGCCAATTGCCCATGTTCCCCTTCCCCTCAGGAGGGCAACTGGAGCTAAGAGTATCCAGCTCGGTAACCCTAAACCTGCTTTGTCTTTGCACAGACATGATGATTTACATCTACATGGTCATATCTCACTTTTCAAGTAACTACGACTTGTGCATTACACAACCTTAGATATGTATCTGTATTCTGGACAATAACAAGGAAGCAAAATAGTAATAATGATTCTTATTTTTTTATAGCACTTACAGCTGTTTGCAAACTATATATAAAAGGAGGGCCTGCATTATTTGCTAAGGGGAGGTCAGAGGTATGAAGAGGTTAAAGTGAACTTTGAACTAAGGCTGTTAGAGGGACTTTCAACTGGCAACCATGGCTACCTTGTTTTTAAGCAGAGTTTATCATCCTTGCCCATAAAATGCATACAGAAAGGCACTGTACTGTAACAAATATGGCATTACATTCCCCTCAAATTTCAATAGGTTATTTGTATATGTGCAGAATCAGTTAGAAGGCAGATTTTAGGAGACTGTAAAGCATCTAGTGTGTGGAGCACATCTTATCCCTGTACTGTTATGATAAAGCAAAGCAAATGTTCACCAAATGGCTCTGAGGCATGGCCCTTTCTCTGCTCTCCTGAGCTGCATCAAGCTGTTGTTTAGACTTTACCAGAGAGGAGAATGAGTATGGATGTTACAGCTACACTTTTTAATAAGTCTGTTCCATGTAAAATCTTGAACTCCACAGTGTGGTTTCTCCACTGAAGTCTCTCATCTTCCACCCCCAAGTCAAGGGGAAAGGTTTTCTGCAAGAAGAGGGAAAGAAAGAAAGAAAGAAAAAAAAAAAAAAAAAAAATTCTGCCTCTGGCAAGTCATGTTCTATTTAAAACTTCAGTACACCCAAACAGCCAAGCCTGGCAGGCCGTGCAATGTGAAAGCAGAACTGGCTCAGCACATGCACAAGCATCCCAGGCTGTTCTTTGCAGCTTCCATCGGGCCCCAGAGCCCCCTGCATTTCTCTCCCACATCAGATTCTCTATTCTCTATCACCTCTGCAGAGGCATACTCCCTGACATGCAAATGAAACGTGCATTTTAATACAGTATGCTGGTGCTAAGCTCTTTGTCGCTGCAGTTTAAACATGGATTTGCTGTAACTTTCTCTTGCTGTTACATTACTTGTTTCCTGCTGCTATCTTGACTTTTTCCCTTACGTTCTTTTCCACTTGTTTCAAGCCAAAGGCAATTGCATGTTTGTCCTCTGTCTCCTAAACCACCTTCCTTATGCTTTATCTCCCAAACAAGTCATGAGAAAAAGACCTTGACTGATAAGTATGTGGGTTTTGCACTTGATATCCCCTGCCCTTGAAGGAGGAATTAGGCAAGGAATAACTCTTCTTCTGTTCCACTAAAGCTGATATTGAGAGGTCCTGTCCTTTTTTACTTTCCTGAAGGGAAGATGGGGATAATGAGGAGCAGGACCTGTGTTACCATTTTCTATTGCAGTAAATCTTAATGAAGATTGGGAAATTGGTCTTGACTTCAGTTTTCCAGCCCTGCCCTGGGGTCTTCCCCCACATTGCCAGTCAGAAGCATCCCTGCTTGGCAGGTTGGTGAGAGGCAGCAGCTTCCTGTGGAGTCCTGTGCTGTCCACCCCAAGGACAGAAAGTTGTATTCCCCCTCCCTTTGGGCACAAATTGGTCTCTCTCTGTGCAGACAGAAAAACAGTAATGACAGTAATGGACTTCCCCAGGGATGTTTGTTTTATTTGCAATTATAATTAGAAGTACTAATATGTTTACTCTGTCTGATCATGTATGGAAAGACCCTTTGATTTCATTTTTTTTTTCATAAGTCTCTACATTGTCAGAACTGTAAAACTCTCACATTCTGAGCTGTCTCTTGTTACACCAGCTAGCCTTTAAAAGGTGGCTTAATCCATTTCTGTTGTCAATGAATACCATTACCCCTTTTTGTCCAAAGCCTATTGTCCTGTTAGTCTTAAGTCTTGTTGGTTTTTTCCATTATGAAGAGAAGCTGATGGTCAGGATCTCCTTTGTAAATAAACAAAGGTGGATAAAAAACATAATCTGTCTTTTGTTGAAGCAAACAAGAAATTCTTTCTGCAAAGACAGACCTGGATTTTCAAAGAAAGCACTGGATAAGGTCAGAACTGCTGACAGGCAATGCATCTTGGTTTGCAGTCTGTGCCAGACCCCTGCTGCCCAGCTGGACATCAGAGGGGCTGTGCCGTCGGGCACCCTGTGCCCAGTGGCACCCTGTGCCCAGCAGCCCTGCATTGCCCTTGCAGACCTGTGAGTGAAAGAACAACCTTCCAGCCAGTCCAGCCCTCCTTGCTGCAACCACCATGTTCTCAGTGTGAGCGCACGCTCGGGTAGCGTTCCACCAGCCCATGCTCATAATCAACTGCCTGATGTCTGCTTGAGGCTCAGCTGGGCTGGTCCCTGTGCAGGAGGGGGCAGAGCCTGGATCACTGCAAAAAATGGGTGCTCACCCTCATCAAAAAATGAGCAGTGGGTGCTCACCCTCATTAACACATTTGAGTGTGTGCTCTGGAGAGTGAAAGGGTGCAGTCTCTGTGCTTAAGGAGAAAATTTGCTGGTGGCTGCTGTACATGGGTGGTGTTCTTGTGCTCTCTTACTGCTGTCTTTGTATGTCAGCACTTTCCTGGCCCTGAGCGTCACAGAGCTCATGCAGTTTTGCCCCTCAGGCTGCTTCTCAGTGAGAAATGACTGTAATGTGCATAAAGCATTAGGCTAAGAGCTGCCTGTTTTGGCACTGAATTTTTCTTCTTGAGTCCAACCTCAGACCTTGAACGTGTCAGAGCGTGCAGCTGCCTCTCACCTGGGCCAGCACACCCCAGAGCTGAATGTTCAGCAATGGTCTCTGTTATTACCTGGCTCACAGCAAAAGGCTATAAGAACTCTCCTCCCTCATGGAAATCTGGTAGGTGTCCTGCAGTTCAGAGGCATGCTGTGGTGTGTTGTGTTTTGTTTTTAAAGTGGTTATAAATCTTTTTTTCCACTAATAAGTGTATTTGCTTGGAATATGAAGTCTCCCATGGTCTAATTTTCTTTCTTTCTGCATCTCATGAAAAATAAACAAAGCTTTGTAAAGCAGGTACTATGGCCTGACTTAGAATTCAGTATTTTTTTGCAGCTAAGGTTTTCACTATAAATGAGTCTGTGAGAATATCCCAATTAGCTTTTGATATGTATCATCCAGGTTTCACCGTTTCTCCTTTGAGAATTTTGATTTGGCAAGACGAAGAAATACCACGTGCCAGAAATGTCTGCAGCAGTTACTTTTAACAACCTCCCTCAGCTTTTGGCACCCCTACCACATCCTGTTTGCATCTCTAATATGTGTAGAGATATGCTTATGTACCAGAGGTATGACTAGGCATGCAAAGCATCCATTATAAGCAGTTTCTGATTTTTCTCTGTTCATGCTAGTCCCCCTGAGTATGCTATGCACTAGTTAAGCTATCATAGTTCCTCCTGCCAGGAAGTTTTTCCTTTTATCCTCTTTACATAAAGACAGTAATTGCCCACATCTCTCTGTCTATGCTTACATTTAAAAAGCATTCTCTTTTTTTGAGTAGTATCAGTTCTGCTGGGCCTGATGCTAAGATATGTTAGAAAGTCTCTAATCTTACATGTGTTTTACTGAAAATTGAGTGATTAACCTCTTGAAAAAGCTATTTAGAATATCAGAGGGAATCAAGCTGTTGAAATAGGACTTTAGACAGGCCTTTTGGAGCCTTGACTGGATCCATAGCTGAGCCTTGCACTAAGTGTCATGCTAAATGAGCTCAGTACTGATTCTTGACTTGGCTTTTCTAAGAGAGGTTTAGCAACTAGGTGGTACAGTTATTTCTTTCCCAAAATACACACTCAAACTATGCCTTCCATTTGTTCAAGAAAGGTAGCCCTCCTCGATTGTGTGTAACCTCACCTCTATTATTTAGGAACCAAAATGCTGTATGCTACATCTAGACTCTGCTAAAAGAACATCCAAGTTAAGCGTTAAAAATGTAGGCAATGGCAGATTTATGGTCAATTCAGCTACTTTTATACCTATGTTGAGATGACCTCTTTAATTACCAGATTCTTTAAAGCCTTTTCACTACATATAATTATTTTATGATTTGTCTCCTGTCATATGAGACTGTGCATTTACTTGCTGTGAAGTGATGCAGTAGGCAGGTGAAGAGTAGGAAGAGATCTCTATTAAGCATGACGGTTGGCTGTGTGCTCGGGCACATACACATGCCCAGGCATTGCAGAGTGAGCATTCCATAGCAAACTATACCCGATCCTCGACAAATATTTCGTTGCTTAGTTTCGGTCATCACAGTATGTGGTGTACACTAGATCAGTAGTCAGAAAATGTTAATACTATTATCATAGTGCTGTAGGCTTTGAAAGCATTTTGAGCAAGATTGCCTCGCTTAGTTCTGAGTTTTTAACTTCTGTTGGCAATGTTAAGAAATACCTACTATATATCAAGGAACTACACTAACTGGACTTTAAAGGTTCCAGTGTAAATGCTCCAAACATAGGAAATGGCAGAATGAGGGCTGCCTGTGCATCCTGGCCTTCCCAGGCTACATTTCTCTTTCCAGAGAGTGAGTCAAACTGTATCCAGAGGTCTACTTGTAGCCAGTAATCTGTCTGGAGTACAGTTTAATAACTCCTTTTCTCTCTCTTAACCACTTGTTCATCCCCTCCCCTATACTGTAGGGAGAAGTGAAAAAAATATTTCTCAGGGCAATAAACAAAATTAATCCAATAATTGTGATAATTTATGAGTTGATGATTGATAGCAGAAGATGTAATTATACTTTTTCAACCTTAGCTAGCTCACTATGATCAAATACAATTACGTGTTAAGTTGGGTTATTGTTAAATGAATCATATGCTGAGCACAATGTACCAACCTGATGGCACCGTGGTCCTCAGTGGCGTTACATTGGGAAGTAGATCAATTCCTTATCTTGTTTATCAAAGGCCCTAATCCTACAAACACTTGTGAATATTTTTAAATTTACTAGCAGAATAAATCCGTGACTGAGGATTGAAGCAACCTGAGATGAGAGGATTTCAGTAGTCTTCAGTCCCTATAGATATCTGTCTTTGCTAGTTTTACCCTGGGTTATGTTTATATTTGTCATCTTTGTACTTCTGTTTGGGTTTGACCCAACCTTATTCAACCTAAACTGCCTTCAGACAAAGCCTATGAATGATATGACTTTTGCTTGCCAACAGGCGAGAGGTTAGAAGTTAATTCATAGGCTTATTTTTTACAGTGGGCTTTGGTCTAGGTACTTTCATAGGGCATCCTTAACATCAATAGATAACGGAGTCCAAGTTGTATGCCTCCTGTGTGTCCTTGCACAACCCCTGTATGATCCAGCCTACACACCACTACTACTTCCCCGCCATCACCTTCCTGACAGCAGATGTACTTACTGATTTATATACTGTGCACGTTTATTTGTGCTGTGTCCATATTTATATACCTGTATGTTTTAATTTCAGATAGCTGCTCCCTTTAATCAATATTTGATTCAAACCATCAAAACAAGACTAGAAAATGTAGTGCCACAGGGAAGTAGTTAGCCAGGGAATTTCACCAGGGTGATCTAGTTATCTTGTCATGTAAATACAGTAGAAACCACAATAGTAGAAGTGGCTCTAATTTGCATTTGTAAGATCTGTCTTAAGAAAGTTGGTGGGAGGAATCCAAATTAAAAGCTGTCTGAGGTACAGGGCTTAAAAAACCCTGAAGAGCATCCCTTAGCCCTGTAACATGTCTAATGCACAAATTTGCGCAAATCCTCCCCATTGCCCTGAGAACAGAAACTGCAGTCCTGTAAGGCAAGCTGCCAAGCAGAGGTGGTCTAGTTTTTGAGGCAGAGGTAGAAGAGCAAAAGTGCTGTGGGGAACCCCAGCCTTGGGAGTCACCCCTAGAAAGGGGATATGGCCCTGGGTGGGAAGACAGCTGTGTGAAATGCCTACCCATGGTCTGCACAAGTGAGACCGCTGGGAGAAAGGAAAGGGAGAGAACAACCTGGGAAGCAGGGAAAATGTGGTGGGTGGTACCTCGAGGACAACCTGAGGACCTGGGAGACCAGGATAGAGACAAGAAGATGACCAACTTCTGCAGTCAGCCAGGCTGCAGCCAGTCAGCTCAGCCTCAAAGCTGATGCCAGCACCCACGGACTCTCCTCTGAAATATCTGGTAGAGTTGTGTCCTGTACACCTCTGAGGCACCTCTGATTCAGGGGCTGGCTGGACTGCAAAACACCTTCTGGAGTGCAATAGATAAATTCATGTTGCCTCCACTCAACTATAAGTGTTTCCTTGTAGAAAAACAAGTAGGTGCATTTTGACAACCAACTCTGTGGTTGGGCTAATTTGCCTACTTTCCCTTTACGCCATGGAGCGGTTTTGTGTGTGTGTTTGTGTTGGGGGGTTTTGGGGCAGGGGACAACAGCCAACAAACAAAAAAACCCAACCCACATTCTTTGTTTACTGTCAACTGGCGTCCCTACTGTGCTTCTAAAGTGCTACTCTAGATGCTATTCTATTTGCTAATTAATTGCTTTGGTTGTGATACGTGTTAGTGTGCAAGTCACTCAGAAAGAAGGGTCAAGCTGTTGTATTTGAAGGTGTTAATGTAGCGTCATATGTTCTCATAATCCCACTAAAACCCAATTGCCCAAAGATTTGTATGTAGATTGCTGCAGTGTGCAATTCCCAGCAATGATGGAAGTAGGAGTCCTCTTTCAGCCTCAGGCTTTTCTGCTCCCAGCCATGTTGTGCTGCGTGCACTTCCAGGTGCTGCTAAAGCAGCAGTATGTCAACTCTGCTCCTGATTCAAAAAGAAGCAGTAAATCCTCACCTTTTTCCTTCCAGATATCATGCAAAGCAAAGCCCAGCATGATAACAATGATGCTGTTGCTACAGTGGCAAATGAACACGTTGTACGGTGTGCGATCTGGTCTAGCCTTCCTGCTGCATGTCCCACCACCAACCTGCCACAGGTCGAGGTGGGAGTAATCTCCTTTTGCCACGTTTTGCTTTTGGGCGGAGGTCAATGAGAAGCTAGAGCTAGAACGATATCCTCAGGATGAGTCTCTGAATATGAGGGCAGGCTGGTTAACTGCGGTCTGAGGAACGAGTCTGAAGTCTGCACGTGACTTGGGCCACCAGCTCTTCCTCATAAGTTTGAACCAGGGTGTTCCAGAAAATGTGTCATTCCAGCTTTCTAAAGACCTGGTTATGAGTGCACGGTGAGCACTGGGAGATGGTGACGCTAACCATTGTGGTAGAGGGTAAGCTGCGCTCCCCAGGATGACACCAAGCATCAACACCCTTCGGTAACTGAGTCCCTTAAGAAGGAAGTAAAGTCTTTTCCTGTCCAGACATGGCCGTGTTGTGTCGGAGTGGTGTGAATGCATGAAAGATGAGCTTGCTCTTAGGAACTTACTTCAAAGAGTAGAAATGCTTGCAGAGCCAGGCCAAAATCTTGAATGTGCAAACAGGAGTTTTAGTAACATAGCCAGCACGTTTCCCAACATCTCAGCCCCTTACGTAGACAGCTCTCTGTATTTGGTCTTTCTGAAAGCTTCCTAAATGCTGTTACAACAGTAAAGGGTAAGGCCCTGGAATCAGTAGTTTTGTTTGTCAGTGTGCTTCTCTAAATCCTCTGGTTCCCTTTGTCTCATGCCCTGGGAACAGAAGGTGAGCTTGGGGCTTCAGGGCTGATTTTTACATACTCTGGAGAGCAGCTGTAGATCTAGTGCTGTGAAGCAAACTTATTCCACTCTGCGATCCAAATTGGTCTCATTTTTAGTTTGGAAAGAATACCCCCAGGAGTTTCTCAGTTTATGTAAATACTTTAGTCTCTGTGCTGGCAGCGGCACCTAGTTTAGCTATCTGTGGAGCTGAAGAAGCTTTTGATGTTGGCATCTGTAGTATAAAAATGGGTCACCAAACTACCTTCTGCTGTGGCTTTTGAGCTGACTTGATCTCTTTAACTGATGATGTCTAGATAAAGAACTTGATGTCCTGTAACAACATACTTTCATTAAGATAGCACTTTTTCTCTTCCTATTCTTAGCAGTTGATCTGTCATAAAAATTTAAGGATCCCATCTACTCTATTCCATGTGAAGTAATACAAGAAATAACACACTCTTATAATGGAAAAGTAGAAAGATTTTCACCTGAGAATTGTGCTCTACTGCCTTTTCTTTTAGGCATCAGGGTATGCTACTGTTGCATGTGAACTGTCTAAAGGAGAAGAACCATGTTGATTATATTGTCATCTAGTAACACAACAGACACTTCCGAATACATCTCCTTCCAACGCAAATTGCAGCATAGGAGCTCATGGAGGATTCCGCGGGATGAGGCAGCAGCTGAACTTCTGCAGGAAGCTGCTGTGTGTTTTATTTTCACAGGCACTTAAAAGCTGGGAAACGTCCTTTCTATTTATCACTGTTGTTTATATTACATTATTGAAATAAAATTAACTGTAGTAAGCACAATAACTTGTACTGTGCTAGCAGCTTGGCTAGACCAGTTATAGACCAATATGCTTTCATGCCAGAGGCTGTACAAGAAGCACGGAGGCGAAAGTCTGCATATTGTTCCTTTTTCAAAACTCTTGGAAGCTTAGGACATGTGCATCTATTAAAACTACCACATTGGAGGCCAAAGTGGATTGGCACAACATTAATTTATCCTATACATAATATAATTATGCTTTCTAACACTAGCTTTCTTTAATTTGTGAGTGTGGTGTTCTAATTTTAATGCATAGTCATTGGAAAGGCAAATGCCACCAGAATTCCTGAGTCTGCAAACGCTGATGCATGTGTCTGGTTTGGTTTTACCAGACTTCTCATGAGGATGGATTACCTTCCCAACGAATTTTTGATTTTTTGGGAGTGCTTCTTTAGCTTCCACTCTCCCTGTTCTTGAACACATAATTGGGTTTAACTGGCTTTTATTTAACACTGACTTGCATCAGCCACCCTTTCCATAAGGAGGAAGGGACAATCTGCTGATACAGATAAGCAAAACTAGCTCAGCCTTTACCACATTATGTAAATAGCAGATTTGTGGAGTTGCCCAAATCAAGATTATTTGTATTTAATTGGCTAACGTCTGTATTCCAGAAAGATCTGACCTCAAACGTACTGAAGTCGATGGAGGGACCTCCATGCGTTTTTAAAGTCTGATCCAGACTCCAGCGATGCTGAACTTGGATTCCCAGCAGCAAGTGCTGCTGACAGTTTTATGCTTTCAATCTCCTCTGACCCTTTAATGTTTAGTTCAGCAATCAAATTCAACCAGCGTGGGTGATCACATAAAGCAAATTTTGAAAGCAGCTTTGTGCAGTTTCCGCATGTGCTGGCAAAAATGAATTCTAAATTTGCTTGTATGTTTCTGACCACCACTTTTCTCACTTTCCAAACATTTTGATATTATCCAGCCACGGAACAAAACTCACCCAGTGACAGCTTAAGCAATTGCAACACGAACAGAACCATCCTAATTCTGCAAATCAAACTTTCATAGCATACAGTTCACAAGTATCCATATTCTGAGATGTGTCTGAGCTGAGAACAATTGGATAAATAAATTCAAATAGATGCATTAAATTTTCCAGTTGCAGTCATAATGTGATTGAAAAGAAAAATTACATTTATTGACATGTTAATTTGTTCTTATTGTTCAGGCAGCGTTTGCAGTCTGTGTGATAATTGTCTGTTTGTTCTGTTTATTTTACTGTGCTTAGAAGACGACAGCAGTTTGCATTCATTTGCATCTCACTTTAAAGGACAGTAATCATTAGAAATGTTGTGTGCAGGTGTGTATGTATAGGAGGTATTTTTTATGTGTGTATATATATGCACACACATATAAAATACCTCCTATACATACATACCCGCATATATATATATGTATATATGTACACACATACAGTTCTTTGTGTTTTCCTATAAGCTTTGACAGGAGATACTTTCTGGTGCTGCTGTTTTCTTTTTACCCCAAGGACAGTAGCACTGATATTTTCACATACTGCGCCACATTGTACTCCTCTGTCTTTCCATTTTGTGTGGCTAGCTCGAAGTTTTAAAACCTTGCACAGATCCTATTTATGTAGGATAAAATTAATGATAAAGGATAAGAGACTTTTAAAAAAATTAAAACAAATTACTTGGATGAAACCAAGAGAGGCTAACATCTTAACATGTACTGCTTGTTGCATGTAGCACTTTATCAGAGACATCAATCAAGCCAGCTCAGTCAAGCTCCTGGAAAAAAATCCCCAATTTTTTGTTGTTGTTTCAACTGGATTGATGTTTTCAGTTAACAGGCAAAAAGAAAAAGAAAGATACTCTTTTAGACCGAGAACTGAAAAAAGTGCAGAATTAACAAAAAGAGCTGAATGTAAGTGGACCAGTATAGGTTGATGAATGCCCTAAATTAGTGGATTTAACAATTGATTTTATTTTGTTAGACTTTTTCCATGGTGTATGCTTGGTTATTAACAGTTAATGGCACACATAGGCCTAAGACAAATATGTTTGCATGGACTAGTTGGTCTGATTTTGAAATGTTGGCTTCCTCGTGCAATATTTATGTTTAACTTACAGATACTTACATCAACAAATGTGCAAGTAAAAGGGGCGTGTAGGAATACGCAG
>NW_009605759.1:0-4971 GCF_000690535.1 Cariama cristata | reverse complement strand
TCCTGCTGACGCTTGCCAAGATCTACTTTCCCAGTTTGTTGGTTGTCTTCCTGTTGCGCGTGGCAGGAAAGTGGCTGAGGTATCCAGGATGCCACTCCATGATAGCAGGAGGAAGAGGAAAGCTATCTTTTGAATTAGTAACCACTGCTAAGTAGCAATTTCAGCAACAAAATATCGGTTTGTCAGGCTCCCAGGCCAGGTATTTGTACTTGACTATAAGGTTTGATTTGGTAGTGTGGATTTATGTACTGATGTGTTTTAAAACATTCATCGTAGACTGAAGAATAACACAGGCATGCTTGGAAAAATGCCTCCAGATAGTAACCCTGTATATGACTATTATTTAACATATGCATTGTGGTAGTTAATAGAGGTTGATCGCAGGGGCTGCCAACGTGGGTAAACCACAGTTGACAGTCTAGGTACCACAGATTGTTTCTTGGGAAATAGTATGATCAGAGGGACAAAGCCCGGGTAGTGAGTGGGGGGGATCAGATTTAACACAGCATGTGTCAGTGTCCTCTTAGGTGCCCCTTTAACCCTTCTTTGGTTACACAAAAAAAAATTCCATTAAACTAGCCCCTATTTTTTTCATCTGATATAATCACTCAGATAACAAGTGTGAATGGCTGTTTATTAATAAATGTTTTCTGGAAAGGCTCCTTGCCAATGTCATGCCATTTCACGGACCAGTCAATTGTGACTCACAGTTTTCTAAGTCTGCTCATGCTGATACACTGTGAAGCACTTCATAGTGACTCCTACTTGGTTTAGGTCCCAGTGAGGGTATGAAAGTGGCATGAACTTATCTGCAATATTTTTAAAGTGCTGTGAGTTTCTTTAGGCCTAAGAAAAGACCTGTACCCTGTAACACATCCCATGTCTTCCTAGAAAAATTTCTTCAGGCTTTCATGTGGTTGCTCCTAGGGAGGTAGGAATGTCCTACCCTCTGTATCGCTAGATCATCTCTTCTGCCTTGCCTTGGGATATTGCAGGAGGGGTTTATGAAGAAATCCTGTGTTTTGAAAGATGTGCTTGACCTGGGCATATAAACTGCTGGAACAGATTTCATTTTAGCAATTTTAAGTATTGAAGGAACTATAGTAGAAAAAAATCAGCATGAGCAGTGAAAAACACAATAATACTTCTAGGGTTTCATCTAAGGTCCACAGAGTTCAATGAAGGTTGCATTGGTCGCAGTGTATTTTGGCTCGGACCCATTTTTTTGTACTTGAGTTAGAGTTTTGCTTCATAGTCCCATTGACGAGAGGGCCAACCTTGTCACTGACTGCGCCGAGCATCAGCTCTGGCCCTGCAGGGGCACCCTGGGCATTTCTGCTTATTCAGAGGAGAAGCAAAAGGTCTGTGGCAATTGTCAACTTCTGCGTTACACCCAAAAGGTGGCTGCCTTTCATCTCTAAGGTTTATTCTTGTGTACACATGTGAATCTATAAACATACAACGTGTGTGAAATGCCTGAGTATCCCTTAGAGAAAGTATGCTTGCGTTTGCATCATTGGTGAGGACTAGCTGAGCACTAAGTCCATCAGAACTAAACTGCTCATTCTTTGGGCCACTGATTGTCCTTCCTTCTGTGTTTCTACATACTCATTTAGTGGAAGAATGATTTTGGTTGGTTGCAAAAAGGGAGAAAAAAGGAGAAAATATACTGATTTATGTGCTTGTATTGTACGAATATCTTGGAGCCTGGCTCATTAGCCAAGATATCAAGCTGGACAACAGTAAAATAAAGTCTGGTCAGAGCCCCAAGGATCTCCTCATTTTAGCAGTAGTTCAAATAATAGTAAGGATAAATTCAAATACAGTGGAAAATAACTTAGTTTGGTGACATGAAAGGAGAGCAACACTGTTAAAAAAAAACAAAACAAAACAAACTACCCTTCAATTCCCTAAATTCAACTTAAATAAATCCCATAGCTCTCAGAACCACTGATGCTATCTCTGAATTTAGTCCAGCTGCAGCTGGCAATTAATGAGATGTGTGCCTTCAGCAGAACCATTTCAGAAAAATCTTGTAGGAGAAAAAAATTCTAATCTGGGATCCTGTTAGCTCTCCTCTCAGGTCAGCCTCCATCAGAGATGTCGCACACAGCCTGTGTTCGGAAAGCAGTAGTCCCACAGCTTTCCAGATAGCATGGCATACATAAGAGAGAATTGCTGAAGCACTAAGCACTGATAACAGGAGGTATAGCTGATTAAACAGAACTCTAGCATTTATTGTTAGCACTTGAAAAGTAGCAAACTCAAGTATGCATTGAGCAAAATGTCAAGTCCCTCTCTTTGTCAGATGTCTGAAGCTGTGAACCATGTCTTGGTTACGTTATGGACACACCAATCTTCGCCCTGATTCATGTATCCTTTATGAGATGAAGATGTTGGAAAGTGGAAGAATAATACAGGCTGATCTCTTTGCTTGGCATAATAAAAGTAATATATTTGCCAAGAGCCTAGACTATTTTTATTAGTGTATTTAGTAAAGTAAGAAAATAATATTAGGGATTAAAAAATAAATAAATAAAAAGGTTGGCCAATACTTTAAACAGAGGTTTGCAATTCTGTGCTCCTGAAGAGAATGACTTATTAATTCTGGATAACCTACTGATTTGCTGTCAGTCAGGAAAGTTTGTACGTAAGCAACAGAGTAATGTAACAGGTCTATTCATAAAGATGAAGACAGTAGGTGACAGTACAAATGGGGCTTCACAGGAAATCTGGTGGCACTAGAAAAGAACATGACCCTCCAGCGTTTCTTTCCAAAGCCTCATCCAACTCCCTCTGCCTTGCAGACCTTGCTGCCCAAACTGTAGCTGCATAGAGAAAAACCTCAGGTCCGTTCTTGTGATTCTGCCAACCGCAATGGTTTCACGTGCTTCGATTCACAGAAAGCATCTGGAAGAGTACCAACAACAGAAAATGCTGTTAGTGGACGGTATTTGGTAAAAGATACTTGAATCCTGTTTTGTCTTTAGGCTCCACAAGTGTGTACCATGACAGTAGTGTACTATTCTTGGGCAAAAAGTAATTTATTTTCTAAGAAACGCCCTCCCAAATACTACTTAGAACTTTCTAATATCATTATTAGCTTTTAAAGAAACACAAAGCTCCCAGTCGAGCATCCCTGCGCAGATGATTCAGGTCCCCGGAGATGAGTTGGTTTCACTTTTGTTCTTTCTGTGTGTTTGATGCTCATGAAACAGAGAATTTCACGTGACTTTCTAGCCCAGGCACCTCCATGGAGGTCTGCCAGTCGTTTCATTCCTGACCTGATCTGTGGTTATTTCAGTATTGGACTCCCTGAGCAACTGTTACCTATGCAGGTGCTATAGGTCCCTGTGCTAGGAGAGAAGAGGAGGTGACCAGAATAGATTTTGCTTGGGAATCTTATGAAAACATAACCTAGATTGACCTCAACCTACTCTGCTGCCTCCCTGATTTAAGAATTGAGCACCTGTACTTCAAAAAATAGCATGCAATTTATGTTTGTGAAGGCTAGGGCTACAAGAAATGAAACTTTCATGTTACATATCCAAGACCAGAGTTTAAATATCTCATTTCTAAAATACTCAAAATGTTGAGCACTGAGCAGTCCCTGTGTGCCAAATTGGATTATAACATTATCCTGTAACTCATACTGAAGAGAGGGGAAGGCACAGTTAAAGCATGAGCGCAGCCTTAACTTTAGCGCTTTCTGATATTGCTGTCCTTAGTTGTGCAATCTAATGTTCCGAGGCAGCCTTTGTGATTTTATCATTATTTTATAAATTCGCTGTATATACAAAGATATTATGCATATTAATCCTCTATAAAAAAATAAAGGAAATAAGAAGCTGAAGGCCATTATCAAACAATGAATATAGAAGAGTGTTTTGATTTTAGCAACCTGTGGATTAGACAATCTGAAAACAAAGCCCCGGGTTTGGATTAGTTTTTTTTCTTTGAAGGCTAAGTTGATTTCTGTTTACAGATGTTTTTTATAATGAAAACCTGCTACTGAACAGAGAAGCCAATAATTTCTTCTTTTCTTTGGCTACACCTGGAAAATGCTGCAGATGAATATATTTGCAGCTATGAATTTCACAAATAAAGCCGTTCAAGATATAATCAGCTTAAAGGGAACTATTTTCTGAAGTGCAAGGTATGTAATTGATGCAGTTTTATCCAGATCAAAATGTAATCAAACAGCCATTTGTTTATAATTTCTAACTTTCATTAGAAAGTAATTAATCTATGTAATTTAAGCCCATTAGCATGTATGGGTTTTTTTTGTTGTTGGGGGTTTTTTGTTTATTGACCTTTTTTTAAAAGAAAAACAACAAACAAAACCCGCCAACAAACGCACAGCCCCCAAGCCTGAGTTGTTATAGTTCCTTTCTCATACTTGGAAGCGCCAGGTCGAGGTAGTTTTAAATAGCATCCCTTTGCCTTCCTCCTTCTCTTATGTTTTGATTATTCTCAAAAGATGAATAGCTATGAGATTGATTTTGCTTTGCTATGAGGCCTAGAATATCTTCCTTGCATCCTGGAGATTAGCTTTGAGGCAGAATATGAATCTGAGGAGATATTTTTTTTTTGTGATGATGATAATGATCTTTATTTCAATTAGTTATGTTTACCATAATCATTAAACACTGGTAATAGCACTTAGCCAAGACAAATATTCTCTGATGCTGTACTTTAGTTTATTGTAATACCCACTTCACTGCCCAAGCTAAATGGAGACTTCTCCTTGAGACACAGCTGCAAGGAGGTCTTGCCATCCATGTGCACTGAGGAGATCCTGGCAGCTGGTTTCCATTCCTCACGTATCATCTGGTTTGAGCATGTCAGGTTGCTGGGTGTTATGACACCATTCGTGCTGGCACACATACACAGAAGCTTGCTGGATTTGTGAAGACTGGTATAAAACATCAGCAATGGGGAAACTTGGGGCTACCAGAGCAGAACTTAGAC
>NW_009605758.1:10374-10618 GCF_000690535.1 Cariama cristata | reverse complement strand
GCTTGCGCACCATCCCGGGATCCACGGTTTGGGCGTCGTAGGAAGCCTGGCCTTCCCTGCCTGGCCCCGCCATTGCAGCGTGTTTCACAGGTGGGAACTGCGAACGATTTGGGAGGCCTCGGTGTGCCGAGCGAGGCCGGGGCAGGACCAAAGGCGGTCGCTGTGCTCAGCTGCCCTGGCTCCCTGGGGAAGGGCGGGAGCTCCTCCGTACCCCGCTGTCTGGGGGTCAGCGTGGGGCCGATCG
>NW_009605758.1:6035-10243 GCF_000690535.1 Cariama cristata | reverse complement strand
GTTTGCAGCAGCTGCAGCATCTTTCCTCTTCATTCACCTGGGTTTGTCCATTTTGCTTTCTGGGGGACCCAGAACGCAGTGGCTGACTCCAGCCAACCAACCCATTTGCTATAACCTCCTCTTGACTTTGCTGGGATTGCGATTAAATCTTCTGTGGGAGCAAGAAGTTCTTAGAAAGTTCTTAGAAAGAACTTCTTCACTGTTAGAGTTGTTAGGCATTGGAACAGGCTCCCCAGGGAGGTGGTGGAGTCATCGTCCCTGGAGGTGTTCAAAAAACGTTTAGATGTGGCACTTCAAGACATGGTTTAGTGGACAGGGTGGCATCAGGTATACAGTTGGACTTGATGATCTTTGAGGTCTCTTCCAACCATTATGATTCTATGATGCTATGAAAACACCCAGTCTGGGATGAGGCTCCTCGTACACCAGTAAAGACTTTGCCTTTCTTCTCCCTCCCAGCATTGATTTCCCTTCCTAATTTATTTCCATCCAGTAACACCCACCAGTTGACACTTGCATGGTTGGAGGCTGGAGCTGGGAGGTTACGGGGCACCACGGGGCAGGGGATGGGGCGTATCGGGGTCTCGCCATCTGTGCTCAGCCCCGTGTGTGAAAGGGACGGGCAGGAGAGCCAGCCTGTCCAGGAGCTGGGGCCTCAGTCTGCCCCTCATGAAACAGCCCTGGCACAGCTCTGTCCTCCAAAGTCTGCAAAACATTTAAAATGTCCGGGTGTTGTGGCTGGAGAAATACAGAGGATGAAAGGTGCAGGGCTGGCACGCCATGTGGGGACGGACAGCCTCATTACCACCCCTAATTAGTTACAGCTTCACGGCTGGGCTGCATGAACAAGACTGCCGCTCTCTTAGCCTTGCTGCCTTCGCAAAGGAAGGTATCCCAGGTGCGTTTAAAGGTGGTTGGAGTTGCCACCATTGCCCTGGGTTTGCCGCAAGCTGTGAGTGCAATTAATGCAGCTCAGCTGATGAGGTGTAGTTGGTTTAGCTGTCATAAATGATTGAATGCTGAGGGTGGGGGGATAGCCATAGCCTGAAACCACGTCTGTCCCGCTGTACGTCTGCAGCACAAGGGTGTGTTGGATTGATTTCCTTAAACTGTTGGTGATTTCCTCAAGCCCCCAGGGAGCTGTAAAAATCATCCCATCAAAAAGCAATACGGGAAAACTGCTTGGCTTGGGCAGCGCTGCAGCTACATTGGATGGTGACTGGCCCTTGGCTTGGGGGTGGACACTGCTGAGAAACGAGCTGGGAAAACCATCCGTCCCGAAGCGCCGACGGCTCTTTCCTCTCACTCAAAGCACCTCAGGGACCGTCCGGCATGTGGGGTTTGCTAGGTCACCCAGCTCCGGGGGGAATTCCCTTCCTCCCAAATAGAGGGCTGTGCCGTCGAGCGGCAGAGGCCTTAGCCCTGATTTCTGTGTGCTCTGCAGGCAGGTGGACACAGGCTTTGGTTGTTTTTCTTTTTTTTTTTTTTTTAAGTTTAACTGTTTTTCCAAGAGAGAACACGTGTCTCTGCACAGCAGGCTGACCCTAGGCAGAAGCAGGGCTGTCTGCTCGCCGTGCGCATGCTGACAATTATTGTGTGAAACTTTCCAAAAATATGATGTGCGATGCCTCGGAGAGGCAACCAGAGCAGCTCTTGGTGGCTCCTGCATGGAAAACTCAACATCAGGAGGCGGCGTCGGGGCTCTGTGCATGTGATGTGAAGGTCACATTTGCACGTGCAGGAGCATCCACGTGTTGGGTTCATCCCAAAGAGCTCCTGCACCCACAAACAGGGGCACAAAGAGGCTTTGGGGGGTGGTTGCTCTGCTCAGGAAGGGGCAGGCAGGCGGCTTGTGGGCAGGAAGGTGACTGGTCATTAGAAATAAAACCAGTAAAGCTCATCATGGGAACAGTCTGGCCCAAATCCTGTCCAGGAATTCCCTCCAGTGCTCCCCATTCAGCTTTGTGCAATGCGAGACCCGGCTTCTGCCCCTTTCTGACCCTCAGCTTCGTGCGAGGAAGCTGAGGGTGGGGAAATAGCATTTATAGAGAATAAAACAGCACAGCTCTTGAGGTGACTTCAGTTTGCTCTTGTCTCTCTCTGTTTCAGAGCAGGGCCCACAGCCTATAAATCCTGATCCCAGAGGAGGCAATTCTATGTATTTAAATATATATGCATTTGGCCTGCATTCATTTCCTTTCCCAAGTGACTGGTGACATGAAGAATTGTAATAGCAGAATGTATTTTTAATGCATTTCCTGCAGATTTCTGCAAGGGAATCTGATTCCTGGGTGGCTTCAACTTGCCACAAAGGCAGAAGACCTCAGGAGCACTGATAATAGGCAGGCTGGGTTTTTTTAATCTGCCGTTTTAATGAGCTCCATCCATCTCTCTGATTAGATTAATCTCATTTATTTTAGCCAAGCCATCTAGCTGAAATCCCAACAGAGGAAATTGGGATTTTGAGTCTTTCAGGGTGAGTGCTTGAGTGTCAGGCAGCGAACTCCATAGGGACGTTTCCAATTTGCCCTTTTATCACCTTGGAAATTTGTAACCGTGACAATCACATGGGAAAGGGACCATCCGAGCTGCCAACCTGTCTGCATCACCGACAGCATCACGGATGTGCCGTGGAAAGCCTGTCCATCTCTCCTCTCCCCTGTTTCAAGCAACTCCCCTAAGAAAGCAAAACCAGCCCGGCAGGGAGGACTCGGATTTCCAAAACAGCTCCCGTTTTCCCAGCAGGAGCAGAGAGAGCTCCATGGCTGGAGCATCCTCACCGGTGGAACGGCCACACTTTTGCAAACCCACCAGCACAACCCCGTCGGGCACAGCAAGGCGGCAGCGGTGGGAAGGGCCCACTTGTTCAAACAGAAATATCTTTGGCTGCAGCTGATGGAAGGGGAAATGGATTTTTTTTTTTTTGTTTAAAAGATGGCGTTGTTTTTTCAAGCCTGACGACTGTGAAAGTGCCCATTTAAAGGAGTCGAACCGGCAGTGAAATTGGTCACTGTTTGCACACCCACGCACCGACGGAGGCAGCCGAAAGCAAACTTCCTGGTGTATCCTGATCCAAATCACCTGGGAGCGGAGCTTAGCGAGCGAGCACAGTGCGTGGAGCTGTGAGCAGCCGCCCAGCCACGCAAGGCTCTCTTTGCAAAAAACCAAATCCTGTCCCAACAGGAGAGGCAAAGGCCAGATGGTGTTACAGCCCCCCACTTCTGAAAAACGAGGGAATTTGGAGCCTACAGCTTTTGGCTCTGTTAGAATTTCTCCTTCTAGGAGGAAGGCAATCAGGGTGGAGGGCAGAAAGCGTTAGCAGGTGTTTTGGGAGCGTGTGAAGGGGAGAGCTGGGGAAGCCAGGAGTTTTCCTCTGCTATTTTTGCAGGAGCTCTTGGAGCACCAGACAAGGTGGGGATTCTGTGTTTCTGTGGTGGATGCTGGTGCAAATACGTGGGCAGGTGGCTGGATCCTGAGGAGCTCACAGCTTCCCTGCAGGTGAATGAAGTAGTGTTGTCCGTCTTGGCCAGGTGAGAGGGTGTCTTGGTGTCAGGTCTGCCGTAGCCCCTGATTTCGGTTTGGGAGTCCTTTGGAGAGGCGAGCGTTTGCTGCGGTCGTGGCTCTGGTGTGGGTGTGCAAGGTGTGGACGTGCCCAGAACACACCACGTGCTTCACCAACGACTACAGCATCTATTAATTCCCTCCTCCTAAGTTGGTGCGTGACCTTTTCCATGACACATCCCCTATGCATGAGCTGGCTGTTGCCACCTCAGTCAGGGCGCACGTGTCTGAGCCATGGGGACTTGTCGCTTCGAGCAAACCATCGCCCGTCCTGCCCAGCCTCCTGTGGCCAGCACCCGATTTTGGGGCATTTCAGGCCGATCCCGTCATCCGCATACTTAGGGGATGGGTTGGTGCTGGGTAAACTGAGGCTTGGAGGGGTTTGGCTCGTGGTCACGTCGGCAGCCTGGCCGGAGCCCAGGCATCGTGGCTGGGAGACGTGCACGGAGCCGGAGAGATGCTCCTTGTGCCGTCTCGCCCCGTTGGACACCCCCGGACCCAGAATCATTTTTGGGCTCCACGTGCAAAGTGCCGATTCGCTGCCGGTGCCGCTGGCTCTGGGTAATCTTCATATTTGCTGACTTTACTTAATTATCGCTCTGTGGAGAGCTTGGCTCTGGCGAAGCTGCGGTATGGGGAGGCCCAAA
>NW_009605758.1:3807-5583 GCF_000690535.1 Cariama cristata | reverse complement strand
CCAAAGCGGTTGGCACAATTAGTTAGTGAACTTCAAGGTAAATTGGAGGTCAAGCCCAGATTTGAAGGTGGTGGTGGGTGCGAGCGTGACCCTGGGAGCCATGTGATGTGGGCGACGTCCTGAAGAAGCAGGTGATCTCCCCATCCTCGCCTTTCCCCAGGGCTGGGATTAGGAGAGATTTTACAGCTGAGTGGCCGGCCTGATGTTAAGATTCGGTTTGCAATGACCCAACCCCCCGGCCCCTTGTCAGGAAGAACCTTTTAGGTCTTTTATGGCTATTTTACATGTCAGCAGGGCAGTTCATGCCTGCTGGGAACCTGTCCCTGGGAGGGATCACCCCTTTGCATCCATAGGGGCTTCCCACCTCGAGAAGAGGCAGAGAAACACCCGGCGTGGAAACTGGGACTCATGGAAGAGGATCGCAAAGCCCAGCGCTTTGGAGAGGGTGGTCTCATGCTTGTGCATTCTCCTGGGATCTGGGTGCAATTTCTTGCCAAGCAAAAGGCTTCTTGTGCAGCCTCAGGCATGTCCTCGCACCTTGGAGCTCGGTTCCTCCCATGCGATGGGGAGAGCAACCCTTTCCACCAGCTTCCCGTGAACAAGGATGCTCGGGTGTCACGGAGAGGGGGCTGGAGACCCGTCGGGACCCAACGGATCAGCTGCGTGAAGGACCCAGCTCCAGCTTTCAGCAGCCACAAGCGGCAGCAGGAAAGTGAAGCGCTCCTGCCGAGCTGAAATGGAAGTTGTAAGCGGGACCTGGGCACTGCCCAAAAACCAGGGGACTCCCTCCTCCCCCCTGCCCCAGCGCAAACAGCAGATTAACAATTTATTTGACGTGTTGCGGCTGCTGAGTTTCTTCACCCGCTCCCCTGATCAGAGGGAATAAATGTTGCAGTGTGCAATAATGTTCATTTCAGGTGAGGGTAAATATAGAAAGGAAAACCTGCTGAGAGCGAGCCATTTATTTCTGCGTTTGGAAGCCTCTGCTCATAAACAGTCAGTCATACCCATTTGGAAAATCCCAGCGTGGTTTTCTTGGCCATCCTAGAAGAACGTTTACTTTCCTGTAGGTTAAGAAGTTCGTTTTAAATTAAAAAAAAAAAAAAAAAATAATAATGGCATCTCGCTTCCAGCTGCCCTCGGGTGTTTAGGGCTTGTTGACACACTAAGGCCGCTCTGTTCCCGTGCAAAACTGGTGCGGCACAGGATCATGGAGCAGACCCTGCAGGGCTTTCCCAGCTGGCGGTGCTGGGGGAACCTTGTTCTTTGGGTTCCCCTTGTTTCCCTGCTTGTGCCGGGCTTGGGATTTTGTCAGACCTTTGAGCCACGTGCGAGGTTTAAACACCCAGCTTTTGGGGGTGCTGGTGGGCGAGGATGCAGGAAGGTGCTTGGCGGGATCCCCGTGGCTCGGGAGCCGTGCTCGGGAGGCTGGGGCGGAGGGATGAACCCGCTGCGCTGAGCCCACGCTGGACCAGAAAACCTCCGAGGGTTTTTGGGAGAGCGTGCCAAAGACAACAGGACGGTGCGGACTGCGGGAGCATCCCTCAGACAAGCCAAGAGCCAGGGTAAGCCCGTGCCCTGCTGCTACTGCAGCATAGGAGAGACACCCCAAAACAGCATCACAAGAGGGGGCTGGGGAAGGTGGGGACCCCCATGTCTCGGTCAGGCTCTGCATCCCTCCTCTATCTCGAAAGCGGCACCGAGGAACCGTGCAGGAGAGAGCGAAGCGGCCAGCTTGACTTGGACGGCTGCACCGCGTCGGCTCTCCGTGGCTGG
>NW_009605758.1:0-3776 GCF_000690535.1 Cariama cristata | reverse complement strand
CCGAGCGGGAGCCAGCTCCCGGCTCTGAAGTTTTCTGCAGTCAAGAAGGGTCTCTCCGTGTTTTCCGACAGGCTTTGGATTTGGCTCGGGTTTGCCTTGGTTTCCGAAGGCAAGAGGCAGTTAAGTCTCTTGGAAGAATGAATTAATTAGCAAATGCCTTTGGTGAGGTCAGTGCCCTGAGTAGTGTGCTTCGTGCTTTAGAGCAATGCCTCTGCGCCCAGGTAAGCTGCTCTGAAAGGCTTATGTTACCCTTAGTGTTTTAAGAGCTATACATACATCATCCCGGAGGAACACTTTTTTCAAAAAAAAAAAAAAAAAAGAGAGAGAAAAAAAGCCTCCCCCGAAACACAGTGTTGACTCTATCGGTGGCATTTGTGTAAGCAACAAAATATTGACGCAGTTGGCTGGGGTCTGGCTGGGGCTTCTGGAAATAAACTGCTGCCTTGTTAAATTGTAGATGGAAATGCGAGTGGGAAAATGACTGACATCTTACACAAGGCGGGCAAATAAAATCGCTGCTTTACTACAGCGTGAAAAAACTCAGGAATTAATAGGTCTCCTTCTGCTCGGGGGTGTTGGATTTATCCCCGAGTAAGATTCATAAACTATTTTAAGGAGAGAAGTGCTACTTTTAAACACGCGCGTCTGGGTCCTGGAGTTGAAGTGGTGTCACCGGTGCGGAGTTAACCCTTGCCTTCTTGCGGCGTGCTAGCCCCAGGATCGATGGCAGGCAGAGCAGGCGGCCCCGATCTTGGCAGATAGTGCTTTCCCCGAATATATAGACTTATCAACACCTGATAAATGCTATGAGTTTATTTTCGAAGGGTATTAAGTACGGTGTGTTCCAACAGCTTATGTCAGAAATGCATTTCAGGCCTCAGCCTGAACCCTGAGCTTGATTTTACCTGTGTGGGATATAAAATGCATTTAAAATAAAACACCTGCTCCAAAGCTATGCCTGGGATGAACTTGAAGCAGACGCACAGAGCGTTGCTGAATCCGTCTGGGGTGTAATCCAGCGCACCCCAAAAGACTCCTTTTGACTTCAGTAGCTATTATCAGGGTATCTTCTATGGGAAATACGATTCACAGAGCTTTAAAGAGTGATACATCACTTTTCTACCCAAAGCCCCTTCCTTCTCCACCCACATCCTGAGGATCTGCCGGTTGATGTACACATGCCCATGGAAAAGCAGGACAAGATAAAAGCCATACGGAGCGTGGAATAAGTCTGCCGGCAGCACGGGGTCCGACTCACCAGCAGCGACGACACCGGTGTAATTATACACGCTCCAGTACGATTTCCCAGTAATTATTCTGGAATAAAAGCCTGCCTATTTCTGTAAGAGCTTATGTCACTTGGAAAGCTGTTATAAATTCAGCTGGAAAAAGGGACCCTTATTCTGGGATAAGTGTGGTTAGTGGTTAGCTGGGAACGGGGCTATTCCTGGCGCTGCCATCGACCTTCCTGGTGACGCCGGGTAAGTCACCTCACCTCAGCGTGTGTCACCTTCTCCTGCTGCAAACTGGGAATTACAAACACGGGCTTTCTCCGCACGCAGCGGTTTGGGAAGCTCCGTGACACTGGAAAAAAGGTGTCAGAGAGTGACAGGCAGTCATTTAGTGGGATTCGGTGCGTCTTTACCCACCTTGGAGGCATCTTGATAAAATTGTAGGTTGGGGAAATGAGGGATGTAGCCAGGAGCTGGTGATGGGGACTGGCTGAGTCGCTCGAGCCTGGGCCGTTGGCGTATTACTGGGAATAGAGTGTTTTCCTCTCCGTTTTTAAAAATAGTCTATTCTGTTCTGAGTTGTAGACCACACCCCTCACTAGGACATCGAAATGTCTCGGCTGCTGTTTGCTCGAGCCGGCTCCATCCAACGTGCAGTGTCGGGGTAGGGTACCAGCATCCGTCGCTCCGGGTGCTCTGGATGCAGGGAAGAGGTCGGGTCCTGCCCTGGGCTGGCAGTGTTCTGCCTCTGGTCCTCGTGGACCGGAGGGGAAGGGAAATCTCCTGATTCACAGCACCGTGGCCTCTTCTTCCTCCAGTATCCCCGCCTGATTCAGTAACTGCTTCTGCAAGCCCTAAGGTCCTTTACAGGAGTTTTGCCTCTGCCCGTTACTCCTCGCAGGTTCTTGCACAGCCTCAAAAACCCCTTTTGGCTCCAGCATCACGCAAATACGCGCAGTCAGAGCTGAAGATGCGGCTCATTCGTAGCACATGGCATTAAATTTATGCTAGAGATGGAGAGGTCTGGTTTCAAAGTTGTGGGGTTTTTATTTCTCATTTGCACAGATAGCGCAGAGCGGCTCACAAGCCACAGTTTGTCCGCTTTGCCGAAATGGGTGCTGCCCACGGAGCGGATGGACCGACGTGCTGATGCGGGGAGGTGAAGGGGGAGTCGGCCCTGGTGCGTTCCCGCGACCTCCGTCCCTGGCGCGGGGCTCAGCGCCGCTCTGAATTGGGCTGGAGCCAAGGAGGCAGAGGGGAAAAAGCTTTTTACAGCCCATTAGTGCTCCCCAGAGCCGTTCAGCCCCTCTCGTAATAAAAGTGGTGGGAGCGGATGGACCGACGTGCTGATGCGGGGAGGTGAAGGGGGAGTCGGCCCTGGTGCGTTCCCGCGACCTCCGTCCCTGGCGCGGGGCTCAGCGCCGCTCTGAATTGGGCTGGAGCCAAGGAGGCAGAGGGGAAAAAGTTTTTTACAGCCCATTAGTGCTCCCCAGAGCCGTTCAGCCCCTCTCGTAATAAAAGTGGTGGAAGCCACAGAAACATTACGGCTGGTCTGCAGAAGATGCCAGCCCTCCTCCCGGCTCCATGTCCCTTCCCAGTGGCTTTGCTGGAGTCGCTCACCCTCCCGGCAGCCCCCCGGCTGCTGGAATTCCCTCCGGGAATGCAATAAGAAGCTGGGGAGACCTGGTCCCTCGTCCGTCCCGAGCTGCCCCGAGCAAAATGTCCATGGGAGGGTTCCAAGTGCAAATGTGTGTGTGCTAATGGGAAATGAATTGCCTCTTGCCCCGAAGCCTTGCAGCTTGAGGAAAACAAGGCAGGGTCTAGGAATGACCTCATATCGCCTCCCAGGGAATGTTTTGCCAGATGAAGGGGGGAGAGGCAGCATCAAGACAGCACAATGTATGTATCTCTCTCCCTGTGTAAACATCCCTGTAGCTGCAGAAACCTCTTAAAACCCCAAATGAGAGGAGAACAGCTGCTTTGATCTGTGGATGTGGTTGTTATTTTCTAAGTGCGGATCCGTTCTTTTTTTAATTTTGCTTCAAATTAAAAAAATGCCTGTTGTGATCTTTTGCTTTTATTTCTTGGCTAGGGACCGGAGAAGGGTGCAGTAAATTTTCATTACTCCCCATGTAACCGTTTCAGCATGGTTGACAATTCCTTGCCGGCTCTTCATCGCCGCAGCACAATGGACCGAATCTTCTGGCCCGACATGAAGCCAAAGCAAATGGATTTTGCCCAGAAGTGCACGGCGGGGAGTGGAGGCAGCAGGGAGAAGAGTCTTTCCCTGCCCGAAACACACACATACACACACACACGCGTGTGCACACAAGGCTTGGGCTGGCAGGGTTGTCCCGATGCCTTTGAAGGGCTCCGGAGAGGGCTCCCGGGGACGGATCTGTGCCAGCCCCGCGCCACGGCGGCAGGAGCTGGTAAGGAGCCATCGGGGCCGAAGCGCCGGGCTGTCTTGCAGGCGATTTAAGTGTGATTCATGGCCCTCCCTCCAGACTCCCTGTGCGATCTCGGGAATCTCCGTCTGCCTGA
>NW_009605757.1:8332-8862 GCF_000690535.1 Cariama cristata | reverse complement strand
TTTCAGGTGCCGGCGGGTGTCCGGTGTTGTGGCTTAGGCCAGCTCTGTAAAGGTGCCAGCGGCCAGCTTTGTCCAGCTGCAGCCTCCTAAAAATACAGGGATGATACTGCTGGCTTGTGGGGTGCAAAGTTTACCTTCTCCTTAGGGCCGCAGTTTTTGGATTTTGGGGAGCAGGATGACATGGGTCTTCTCCCAAGTGTAAACACTACACAGCGATGTGCCTGTTCTTAAATATGCCCGTGTGTGAAGCCACCCATCTGCCAGACCTGCTGCTCTGGTTCCTGCTTGTCCCGAAACTGGTCGGGTCGGGGCCTCAGGAAGGTGTGGGCTATAGCGTTCGTGTACGTTGAGATGTAAAGCGCTGGCTGCTGTTCCTTTCCGCCGCTTGAGATGCATGCTGAAAGTATGGCTTTTAAGGCGTCCGTGCAACTCTGCCTGCGTTTCTGAACAAAATGTCAGCCATCCCACAGAACTGCACATTTCCTATTTTCGGTCCTAGTGGAATATTTGATGCCAGTACAAATAAGCAC
>NW_009605757.1:0-8301 GCF_000690535.1 Cariama cristata | reverse complement strand
GAGGGGGGGGGGGGGAACCAGCCACTGGTTTCGTTGAGTTTTCCAGAGAACAAAATGAACTTGGTTTTCCAGCGGTCACTAGTCTATCTGACTGCTCAGAACAGTATGGTGGTTGGCTACAATGTACCCTGTCACTTGGCAAAATCGCGTTGCCTGTTCGCACAAATTAAAGTGTAAAGAACAAAGTTCCGGAAGAAATTAAGAGTATGACTTGTTTACATAGACATCTGCGGAGCAGAGTTCAAACACGACCATCTGGAGTTGTATTGCTGCCACTTCTGATTATCACAAATAACGATCTGGGAGAGCAGCTGCCAGCTTTGCTCAGTCGTAGGTCAGCTCTGAGCAGTGTCCACCAGGCCCTTCCAAGAGAGGTGTGATCAGTCCTGCGTCCACCGGGATGGGACCGGCTTCGGGCTCCTGTCTTTCAAGTGGAAATTTCCATATCTTGTGTTTCAGATGCTTTCTGAAACTTGAATGAAGGGGAACAATGCTGGCAGCTCCCATCAGAAACTTGCCTAGAAGGGCGAAAATAACGTAATGACATGCTGAGCATCTCGATAGGAAATTTGCAATTGTCTGTTGAGCAAAGCCGACAAATGCTTGTAGCTACTGCTTTCGGTCGCCTTGTGCAAAGGCTCTCGCAGAGCCTTTTTATGTGCCCAAGGCAGCAGGTTTAGACTTTCATGATTAAAATAGAGACTTCTGCAGCTGACAAACGCTGTGCTGGGAGCGTGAACCAAACTGTGCTCAAAGACTTGTTGAAAGAAATACAGTTAATTGTAAGACAACCAACTCAATGTCCTTTCTCTTGCTTTTCTAGGATGGCTTCTGTCGCTTCTTCGGCAGACACGGCTCCCAGCCGGCTGACCAGAGCAGTACCATAAGCAATGCCATCATGGCCGCAGCAGGATTTGGCATAGCAGGATTGGCTTTTCTCTTGGTGGTGCGGTAGGCTGATGAACGGATCTTGCGATGGGAAAGTACTCTCAAAACTGACAATTTACCAGATTTCACTCTATTTTCTATAGAACAGACCCTCTAAGAAGAAGTTTATATTTTTAAACTGGCTCAGAAAAGTGTCTCGCCAAATCCTTGGCTGTAAACTGCTTCACTCGCTACCCAGTAACAGCACAAACAAATGTGTACTAAACCACCATTTGTGCATGTTCAAAACCTGTCGTCTCCAAACATCCTCTGGACTTTCTTTTTGAAGGTGTAACCTAAACTTTAGCATGGTTCATGTACTGTAACTTCTGAGTGCTCGATGTTATGCTAGGAAAATGTTATGGTGGACTTGCTACTAAACCCTCTGTTTGAGACGTCTTACTTACACGGAGGCAAGTCTTGGAACCCGCCTTCCATTAATACTGTAAAGTGGGTGAACGTTGACTGTGATTTAACATGGTTTATAGCTTCAAATGCGGTGCACAGCACTTGTTACCAAAAGGCAACTCACTGGTTGATTTAGAGCAATTAGTGCCCGTGATTCGAGAAGCATTAGGGCTTAATATGGCATAAGGCTGATTTCATTACACTACAAGAAGATAAGTATTGATACAGGACAGTAATGGCTGCAGTACGAGTTCTGCAAAAGGAAAGGAATTTAAATATTAAACCTTAATTGGTATATTGAAATCCAGTGGAGCTGGAATTTCTCTGGATTTCCTTGACAAAATGAGAATTTCCATATATCTTAATATATTTTTGAAGTATTTATCACTGTATAATACTTGTAGCCATGACATCTTTATTTTTGTTTAAAACTTAATGCTGGTTCTTGTCACTCTAGTGCGTATCAAGCGTTGTCTTGTTTGAGTAATATTTCACTCTATTTTCAACATGCTGTGTATTTCTTTCAATGGTTGTACAAATTGCCTTATGTTTCTGGTAGCTTTTAATAACGTTCCTGGGTTACTCATAGCGTGTACAATTTTACTATGGTGACTTCAAAGGTGAATAAATGTTAAGTATTTTTATTTTAAAAAACCTTAACTTTCTGCTTATTTGATCGGATGGGTGACGGTACTCAGACAGTGAGCGTTTCGGTGGTTACCTGGATGCATCAGTTCGTGTTCTCCCTCCTGGTGCTTTGACCTGAAGCGAGGAGCCCTGCAGCACCAGGGCAGGGTGATGCTACCGACCTTCATTGCAGAGGGGTCCTGCAGTCAGAACTAGGGCTAAGACAGCCTAAGGGGAAAATCCAGTCCAAAAGACCCATCTTTGCCACTGTGACGGGAAATAACCTGGTGGTTTTGTAGGCCAAAACTTTCCAAAGTTTACTAATGTAGCTGGGTGCAGACAGACTCCTCCGAGAGCTGCTCCTGCTTGTAGAGAGCGACAGAGCTCTTGTTTCTTCTCTGCCAAGACTTGCTGCTGCCTCTCTTTCACACATGCATGCTTTTTTACTGAAACTGGAGTTTCTGATACGAGTTATGATGACAACTGAGCAATAGGTGAATGGGGTTCAAGCTTCTCAGATTAGTCATACTGAGCAGCTGTAATTTTTGAGGGTGTTGGGCTTAACTCTTTTAAAAAGCGGTCTCAGGCTCCTGTCTCCTGGGTTGGATATTTCTGTGGCACTGGTGGCTCTGATGCCTTTAAACGGTGCAAGCCCGTTGTTCGGCCGCCCATCAGCCCACTGCTCTGCCCTTCGAGCAGGTATGCCCCTTCATGGGAAGAGCACCCGGCGGGCGGCAGACCTCCTCTTGGGAAAGATCAGCCTGGCAACCAGGTCAGCGTTGCTGTGGCCGGCAGCGGCCACTCTGCTTCTCCTTCTGCTGGCCACCGGGCCCCAGGGGAGGTGTGTGGTGGGGGCTGCGGCCCCGCGCCGGACAGAGCGGCGTTGTGCCGACCGGCCGCAGATGCGGGGAGGACAAAAAGGGACATTCAGGGACGGTAAGTCCCGCGGAGGCGGGAAGGAGCTGGTGGTCCTCCCCCTCGCGCCGCCCGCTCTGAACAAATATCTGCTTGTTCTCTGACTTCCAGTTCTCTAAATTCCGGCTTGGCTCCTCTCAGCAAAAAGATTAAGAGCCCGCGGTGCGGGACTGTCGTGCTCAGTTCCTCTCTCAAGTTCCCACAGGGACGGTGCCTGCTTCTGCGGCGACTGGATGCTCTTGGGCGTCTACCTCCAGCCATCCTGGTTGGCCAGGAGGCTGCGGTGCCTGAAGCTTTGGCTACGATGGGAGTGAGCTGGCTGGTGCTGGGAAGTGAAGGTAGTTGCTAAAATGTGGGATGCTTAGGGGGGGATGTGGTGAAAAGCATGGCAAACGACAGGGCAAGAAATGCTCTAAACATAGGTCAAATGTTGCGTGGAAATGTCCTACTGTGGATCTCGATGTCTCTCCAATACCAAGCAGAATAAAGATAAAATACAGTATCTTGATTTCCAGTGTAACCTGATCTGGCAGGCCCCACAAAAGCAATAGCAGGGAGGATATTGTGCTGGTTTTTTACAGAGTGCTCTGGAAAAGAGAAGACAATGGTCTGGAAATGTCCTTGAATAAATTCACATGGCATAAACCTGACCCTTTACAAGGTGCAGCTTGGAGAGCGTCTGCCACTCTTCCTTGGCCTGGGAGAAGCTGGGGCTGGGTTTCCTAAGAGCAAGAAGAACCGGGGTGTAATTTAGGAGAGCTGTAAGGCTGAGGCAGAAGACTGCAGTGCAGCTCAGCAGCGTAGCGGCAAAGCTGCCTCTAGCTTCCTGGCGCCTGGAGCCAGGCTGCTCCGGTCTGCGCTGGGAGCCTGCACCCAAGGGTGTTCCGCTCAGCCACCCTGAGAGCGGTGGGCACAGCCCAGGCTGCTGGAGCCTGGCCCGGGGGGATAACCTGCCCGGCCCAGGGGGATAACCTGCCCACCCCGGCCAGAGCCGTGCTCCCCGGGCCGCTTGCTGCTGGCGTGGGGGTTGCGGTGATGTAGGATTGCAGACCAGGGCCTAAATCACTGAAGCCCTATTGATTTCAGGGTAGTTTAGATTAACTTACATTTGCATGACTTTTCTGATTTTTTTTCTTCTTTTTTTCCCTTCAGTTTCAGCCTAGCAGTTTGTCTCAATGAAGTCCTGTATTTCAGTTGAAAATTGCTGTTCGTCCTCTTTTCTGTCTTAGAAAAGGGAAGCCAGATGCTGCTGTTCCTTTCTTTAAATGCAGAAGGAGAGTGGGTGGTGTTTAAGTACTAAGGCTGTGTCTCATCCTCAGGACAGCTTTCAGATCTTCAGCATTGGTGTACTTCCCGGGCAGGTGGCGGATGCAACAGGGCTCGTCCTGTCTAACGATTAGCACGCAGTAATTGCTGTAGGTTCTGCTGGGGCCCCAGTCTGCCTATGCCTGCAGAATCCATCAGCTGCTTTGAGATGCTCAAATGCTGGGCAGGGTCATGCGTTCGAGGGGAGAGGAGAGAAGCGAAGGTGCTGGCTGCGCTGCATCCATTGCCTGGCTGCTCGTACCAGTTCTGAGTCTTCCCTGCTCTGCTGTGTACGGAGGGAGACCTTTGCAGGGCTGAGTGTCGGAGAAGGCGGTGTTCCCAGCTTACAGTGGTGTTCCTTCACGATGGTCCTACCGGAGCCGTTAGTGTTATCTGCTGGCGCTGCACCTGCTCCCGACACGGTTCCTGTCTGAAGGGGCATCCATTGTAACCAGGGGAAAGGAAAGGCTGCAGTGCTGTTGCAGGACCCCAGCTGCCTTCTCATTAAAGGCAAAAGCAATCTATTCGTCAGGCTTCTTAAGAGCGTTGAACTAGCCAGTGGGTTTCTTTTTGACTTGGAAAAAATGAGATGCTGTTAGAGCTCAAAAAATGTGAGTTGCAGAATGGTGTTATATGCAGTTTGTGAGCTGCTTTGCTGTGGTATGCAAAAAATCTGGTCTGGCATGTCTCGCTGGAGGAATTGGTGCTGGTGCTGCATCCTTTTCTGCCCACGCATGCTGCCATCGTGAGGGGCTTCAGCGTGGGTCTGACCTGCAGGGTGGTACCCAAGCCCGGGTAGGATGGGAGAGCCCTGTTACAAATGACTTACTAATTGGGCAGCCAACCCCCTCCCGAGAATCATTGGAAAGAAAAAAGATTGATTCACATAATTTCACTTCTTGTGTTCATTCAGTTTGGATAATGAAAACAAACTTCTGGGTTTCACTTCCGTTTCTCTGGCTGCTTTCTGTACCAGACTTGAGCTGGGTCGTCCTTGCAAAGACAAGGTGCAGCGTGGGGAGAGCAGGCGCAGCTGGGAAATGACTTGCTTTCAGGTTTGACAAGAGTCAGTGTAATTCCTTCACAAATACTGCTGTTACCGCGAGCACTTAAAAATGTTACCTTCAAACTTCTAACAATTACCCTGTCACAAATTGAAGTTCTTAAATGAGAACAGAGTTAAAAACAAAATCCTGGTTTAGTTGAAGTCAAATGTAGGAAGTCTAAAAATCAACTCTGTCCTGAACTAACAAGATTGTTTCGTTGGATTTTTTTCTCTGCCTGGGCTTGGTCTATTTGTTTTATTCAAATGAGAGGAGGAAGAGAGGACTTGGCTTTCCTTGTCAAATAGGTCTCCTTTTAAACAAGTCATTTGTTTCTGCCCAGCCTGTGGTAAGTTTCTCTTACTACAGCCTGTAACTGATACTCACCAATTGGCAATCTCCTGGTTTCTGGATGTTCACCCATTTTATGTCAGAGCTGACGTGCATTACATGTTTCTGTTAGTTAAGAATTAAACCTATTAAAATGGCTGGTTTAATTCAGTGGGGGACCACGCTGGCTGTTGGGGTGACTGAAATCCATGATGTCCTGTAGTAAGGGTCCTGTAGTAACACACTGCAGCACAGGGAATTAGAAAAGGCCATCTGCAGAGAGCAACTGTAGGCACTGTAGAAAGCTTGTGCTCTCTGGATTTAATCCCTTTAATGATTCTGACCTGCGACAACAGTTCACTTGAGGGAGTTCCTGTGTTTGACCCAACCTGCTCTTTTGTTTGTCTCTGAACAGCTCAGCACATGGTGAGTAACAGCAGGAACCCCACACCCTGCTTACAGCATTTGGATACTGTCTTTTTTCTTTTTTTCTTTTTCTTTTTTTTTTTTTAACATCAAATGTGGTTCATACCCAGCAGGGTCTGTGGGGCATGATGGGTGGGTTCAGTCTAACCTCGGGGAAGTTGTCCATGCTGCTTTGCCTCTTGGAGAGGACCAGGCATCGTGTCTGGAGCTATGCTATGGGCAGCCTGCTCCGCAGCCTGACACCAAAGCCAGGAGCTCTTGCTGGCACTTTTAATTTGCAATGCATAATAGTAAAAGCACAAAAGCGCTTGGCTTCATCGAAGCGCTGGAGGGAAGGCAGTGTCTGTAGCATGCTGAGCCACAGGGCTGGTTGCCTTCTTCTTTGTAGCTATTAGTGTCTTCAGAAAATCCCAGACTGCTGTAATTAATTTCTAAGCGTTAATTGTGCAGCTTTATGATGAGCCCATTGGAAACTCCTAAAACACAGGCAGGGCCCTGTGGCTCCAGTGAGGAGTCAGTGCAGGGCCGGCAGTGTTAGCTCTTGTCTCTCCAGGAGCTGCCAGCAAAAGCTCACTCGGCGCCCGACCTCCTGGCACATAGACTGGACCCTCCTGCTCCTCCGGCTGGACATGGCTGCTTTGTGCCCTCCCCAGCCTGGGCTTCCCCACCTCTCCTGAGGCAGGGGATGCTCTCCCAGAGGTGCCAGCAGCCTGCGTGCTGGAAGCGCGGCCATGCTGGGATGCACCCGGTGTCATCTGGCCCCCGGCAGCACGGCCATCCTGCCTGCTGGTGCCAAGCACTAGACCATGAAGGAGTGGTCGTATTGGTGATATATGGGGTGGGTGGTGGTTAGATGACTTTCTAATAACTATAATGTATGAGCATGAACGAATTCCACCAGTCAGGTGTAAAATAACCTTGTAAAACGATAGTGATGAGACCAGTGGCAGCTGAGAGCTGATGGTGCTTGACACGCAGGGCAAACACTTGTTTCCTGATATCCAGCATATGCACGGTGAGTGCTTTGATACAGACCAGCGCTTTAAATGTTGAACCTGATTATACTAGGAGCTTGCAAGTGATGTGGTTCCTTGAGCGTTTCATACCCAAGCTGGATGGTGGCATTCTCGAGCAGAACGTGGGATGTAGTCCATCAGGTGCCAGCTCTGCCGAGGAGGGCTGGGTTCCTTCCCGGGCTGTGCCGGATCCTGTCTCCTCACGCAGCCCCATACAGGGTGGCACCGGGGGACTGGGACCGTGTCCTCTGCGAGGGGGGCGTGGGGCTGTGGCACAGCCACTGCCTGCTGCCAGTGTCGGCCGGTCGGTAAGGGGTTTCCATCCCAAAACTCCACAGAAACCCCTGAGCTTTCCAGCATGTGAGAAGTCTGTAAAACATGTGCAGGGTATGATTTTTTTTTCTTTTTTCCCTTTTTTTTTTTTTTTTTTAATTCATCCTAATCCTTACAGGCCTTGAGGAATGTGTACCTGCAGTATCCCTGCTGGCAGCCCCGGCGTGAGCACCCCTCCCGTGCGGGGCTGCTGCTCAGCCCAAGTCACACTCACAGCCGTAGCACGAAGAACCCAGCATCCTTAAATGTTCTTACTGCCAGTCATGTAGACAGCTCTCGGCCATAGCAGAGCCTTCCCTTGTTCTAGAAAAAGGAAAAAAAATTAATTTCTCATACACTCCTTCAAAAAGGGCACAAAATAGCACAAAAGTAGCCTGAATCTTTAAAAAGAAAAAAATAATCCTCTGGGATTGTGTATTGTCCTTGGTGACGTTCAGAGCAGAACACCACCTGCCGCTCTGAAAGCCTTCCAGTGTTCCCGCTCACTTTTTCCAAGTGAAGGTCTGCTCCATGGGAGGAAAAGGTTAAATGTGGGAGTGAGTAGGGCAAAAGATTATGTGAAACAGAAATCCCGGTGCTGTTTGGTCTGCCATCTGCTCTGTACTCGGTCCAGGGCTGTGGGTGGTTTCCCATCGTGCTCCCGCTCCCTCGCTGCCACACAGCCGGCCAAGGGCTTTGAACTCCCGGAGCTGGCACTGGGGAGCTGGGTGAGATGTGCATCTTCTTCCTCCCGGAGGAGCTGCCCTTCGGCAGGGTGAAGCTGGGTGCCCCTCCGGCGGGGTGAAGCGGGGTGCGGTGGCCGGGCTGGCAGCTGCAGGCAGTGCCGGTGGCCGCACTGGAGCTGCGGCTGAGAGCCCGCTGCAGCAGCAATCCAGAAAAGCACGGACTTCAATGCCGTCCCGGTGAGGGAGAGCCCGGGCAGAACAGCCTCTGCTTCCCTGGGAGTGCTCAGCGTTTCCATCTTTGCGGCA
>NW_009605756.1:0-40767 GCF_000690535.1 Cariama cristata | reverse complement strand
TATAATATATAATATATGTCATTTTATAATAAATTATATAATGTCACAATATGTTATAATTAATGCATATGTTATTATCATAGTCTTTATTATATCATTATATATTATATCATTATATACATTATATTATTGTTATATAATCTATAACATGTAAGATATTGTTTATCACATATCATATATCATATATATATGATCAGAATTTCTAGTTTGTAGTTTGTGACTTTCTCAAACTCTGAATTTTGGTTTTAATATGTTCTCCCTAAAGCTAGCTTTACTCTACAGTACAATGGGGAGCAGTTAGTCTACAGTGTCCCATCAACAGTACACAGATGTACCAGTAAGACTGAGAAAATAGGCCTTTTGGAGCAACCATAATTTTAAGACAAATCCCTTGTGTCTATTACAGCACCCCAGCCCAATTGGAAAGCATAAGGACCACCTATGCAACCCCTCATGGCTGTACATAAGGTACAGTATGGTAGTAGGACTACCTTATACTGCATGCAACCTGTGCATGAACCCTGCACACTCACTTTAAGTGGCTGCTCCAGTCCCCCTCACTTGAACTGTAAAAGATTATTTCCTATAATAACAATTCAACCTAACCATCTTCACCATTCTTACTTTATAGGATGAATGTATTCATAAACTTACAGTCATTCCACTCTGCTTCCCCCAAGGATCAGCTAATCAGAGAAAGCTTTATTACACTTAACTTTCATTCACATATTTTTCAATATTCTTGTCTTTATTTCTTTTCAATGTTTAAAAGCATGGACTAAGAGACTTTTAAAAATCTCTGGGCTTGGCATTAGAACAATTACCTTATTATTGGTTTTGCAGCAATACAAGTGTTTGGAAATCTCCCAGAAAAGAAGACAATCTGACAGTGTGTCAGTGGCTAGATTGGGTCAATGTCAGCAGTCATCAGGTGGAGAGTTTTTGATATTGCATCCAACACCCAGGTGCAGTAGATGTTTTTCAAAAGGCAAATTACTTCACTAAAACCCAATTGCTGCCAGTGACAGCAGCAAATAAAGAACATGTGTTCATAGAAATATCTACAATCTGCTTTTCATTTTAATGCGGTATCTTTCTTCTGCTTTCCAGCTGATTTTTTTTTTTTTTTAATACAGAAATTATTATTCTGGGTTTTAAAATTAACCTAGGATCAGACATTTTTAACAGAAAATATTCACAATCAGGCTAACAGCTTGTGTTTCAAGTTGAAGCCAAATGTAACTTTAAACAGCCAAATCATAAACTTATTATTAAATGCCATTTTAAAGGCAGTGGTTCCAGTGTGAGCCTTCATCCTTCCTCTTTTCTGACACTTACCCAGCATTTACAACTGCTATTCTTGACCTCTCTCTTCTGCTCTGTCTCATTGGCTTCTTTCCTGGTTTTCAATGATCTTCCAAAATTTCTCTATAAAATTGATCGAGTGAGACCAGCTATTCCTCAAGCTTTTCTGAATTGGTCTCACTTTATTTACCACCACAGAGCTCTTCTGCTCCTTTATGCAAGTTGTGTTGTAAGCACTGGCATCTAATTTCTTTGAAAGATGCTTGCTTGGTATTTAAAACCTGGACGACCTGACTCAGCTCAGCTGAATAAAATGTTAAACCTCCCTTAAGTTTATGGATAAAACAGAAGTGAATGGGTATTTATACTGGATTTCAGAGAAGCCAGGGTCTCACTGCAAGATTAGACAACAAGTTTGATGTGTGCTTTTTTCTTTTTTGCCACTGACTCCAAATGTATGATGAGATGTACCAATTTGCTCCATTACTTTGAGTCAGAATTTTAATTGCATAGTCAGTGGAATGAGACACCTAAACGATTTTTAAACCCTACATATACAAGTATTTTTAGATGTATGCATATTTTTTTTAAACTGCCCCTCTGTTCCTTAGTCTCTTTATCTGTACCACAAAAATCAAATTATGCACTCACCTAGGTTAAAGTATTTTGAAATATTAATTGAATGACGCTTCCAGCAATTTTTTTTTTTATTTATTACTCTCCCTCCATTCAAATGCAATGTGAAAGATAAGCAGCATGCAGGTAATTCCAAGAATATTATGCTACGTATGACATTGGACAGATAATCTTTACAAATACACTACAGTTTGAACTTTCCATCGGAGCACTGTGTGAAGGGAATCATTAACATGTACATTTTGGAGTGGTTTTCTTACCTACTACTTCCTCTGGGACTCCAGCCTTCAGATTCCAACTACCCAAAACATCACCTCAAACAGCCACAAGTCCATCAATGATGAGTCAGTCAGTCTAGTTTGGTGACGGTTGTGTTCTGCAGAAAAAGAGGAAGACAATGATGTTTAGACACAGCCAGCCGATTCCTTTTGGGGTTTATGAAAAGATGTTCAAAAAGATCTGACAGACAGGATAATGGCATGCTAATGGCTCCTACATATATCTAGGTGGGGATAGTTTCAGATATAGTAGCACAAATCCTCCCATGTCTGAACAACCTTCTTGTAATTTCTCGCAGATTTCTCGCCTCTGGAAACACATGCAACCAGTCATTTTCTGCACTGTATTTTGGGAAGAATTGGAATTGAAAAAATGCAAGAGGCACTCTTATCCTACTAAGCCTGTTTTCTTCTGTTTATGTATCATGGATTTTGTTCACAATTTTGTTACATTTTGTCTCTGCTTGTGCTCATAGCAGGAGGGAGCTTGGCTAAGAAATATCAGAGCAGCCTTGAGATTATTATTCTTCAGTGGTAAGAGTAGGATTGCTTCCTGATGTAACATTCCAATATGCCTCTTTTGTGTGTGGTGACTGTCACTATAATATATGCAGATTCAAATCTGACTGCTATTTTTATATCTATAACTAGTCTAGTCATTTCTCCTTTTATATTTTCCAGTTCTCCCCTCCCCTTCCATCTCCTATACTTTTCACAGGAGAAAGGGGACAGCTTGTTTTGCTATTATGTTTTCACACAGAAAGATACTCTAAGATTAGAGAAATATTTTCATAGGATCATAGAAACTGGGAAAGGGAAACATTTCTTAGATCATTTTGTCCATCTCTACCAGTATGTAGCTGTTCCCTACAGTATAATTTTTAGTTTTCTGTCCCTTGAAACTTTATACATCTCAAATGAGACGACTTCAACTGTTTCTCTTTAAAAAGTATTGCATAACCTAACAGAGCTGCTTGCCAGCATATTTTCCCTTCAACAGTCACTTAAAAATTTGTCTTTCCTTTTTTTTTTCTCTCTCTTTAAACTCATTTTCATCACACTAGATAGTTTTTCTGACCGTTGGTTATTTTTTCTTTCAAATAATTAAAGACATTCCTTCTTCCACTCCATTTGTAATTTTACATTAATGTATCCCAACATGTATTGTGGTTATTTTCATTATTCTACTGCTCTGCAACCAGACCTGCAATCTTGTAGTTTGTTAATTCAAGTATAAAAGATTCATTAAAAATGGGTTGGAGATAAAATGCAAACTGGCTAAAGGACTTTAGGGAGACTACACTATGCAAGGCCATTGTCCCAGCTGGAGAAAACATTGTTATGTCAAGAGATTCTACGTCAAATTCAATCTATTGAATCAGACTATTCATAGGAGTAAAACATGTTGATATTTTCTGATGATTTTGAAACAGGACAAATTATATCTTATAATGCACTTAATAATTACTTTGAGGCAAAGTAAAAGTAAGACAACAGATTTCTTTCAAATTACAATCAAACTGAGCAACTCTCTTGTGCTTGAACTTGGCAAGATTGAACTGAGAGTAGTATTTTATAGCTAACAGTTTTTAATGGAAGATAAATATAACCTAACTCTAGCAGCACAAACACTAGTGTTACTATTCAGCCTTGACTTATTTAATGTGGATTTCAGAATCTCTTCAACTGCCACCGTTCAAAATCTCCCTTCAAGGTTTCCCTGCTCATAGCAGAAGTAATTCTTAGCAGCAAACTGAGTTTCAAAGAGAAAACAAAAAACTAACTCCTCCCAACACTTAAAACTATGAAACATTTTTGATCATTTTCGTCACAAAAAAAGTGATTTACAAAAACAGAGTCTGAAAAAGTTTTTTCTGATTTCCTTTTACATTTCTGTATACTAGGCCAGAAATGCTTTCTTTCTCAGTAAGTACTCCTACGAAAAAAAGGCTTTTCTTTCATGCAGATGAAAAATGGAGACAAAATTAACATAATTGTACTCCTAGACTAGTCTTTCTAATGAGGTTTTTAAGACCTTTGTGCTAAACAGCTTTCCAACTTCCACCCAAGCAATACAGAAGACAGGAACAAGCTTGAAAACATTTAAGGAGTTCTGACCTCATCTTTTCCTTGAAGATGACTGCATGGTGATTGCCAAAGCACTGTGCAGTTCAGGTCCAACTCTTGCCTTCATGAACCCTAGGAATGCATTTTACAAGTAGTAAAAACACTTTTCACTAGTGACTGAGAACACCACTGTCCACTAACAAGAGAAATTAGAACAATAGTTTTCCACTGCCTTTGCCTCCTTCAGCTTTTCAAATATGCCTCCTGGTAAGATCACCAGCCTTGGGAACATCCCGCACATAGGCTGCTGTTCTTCCAGAGACTCTGCTTTTGGCTAACACCGACACTACAGCTGGCAGAGCCCAGGATGGAAAATCAATGCAGGCTGGAACCTGCAATTTCCATTGAAAAGCTTTCAGGCATGTTGTTCCTTTGTCACCTTGGACCTTGAAGGTTTGCCCAGATTTTTGTCTTTGTAGGACTCTTCTCATTCAATGGTTTGTTCCATTGGTCTTTCAGACTTTCTCAGACAGTCAAACTAGCACCCTTTTTCCACGTCACAAGCAGGCTAGATCCTCTCCTCTTAACACACTGTAAAATCAATGGAGGGTGACCTACTTGGCAAAGTTTTACATCTGATCTTTAATGCTCTATCTTTAATTTTTATAAAGAAAATGCAGTGCCTTTTCCTCTATAAGTGTTTAGCAAAATGTTCTCATTTGAGCAAATATGGTTCCATTAGTATTAAAATGTCGCAAGCACTTGCTGAAAGGTTTTTTTCTCCTTACTTTTATGGTGGTTTTAGCATAATGTTAGTAGTATCATTTCAGAGAGACACCACAGAGTTGAGCCTTGGGGCTATGTTTTCCCACTGAATTCGCTAGATAAAATTTATTGTGTTTACAAAATACATCAGCATGTTCATAAAGCTTTTTGTTTAACAGAAATAAAAGAAGCTTTGTATTACCTAACATTGTATTTTTTCACAATTTTAATTTAAAGCAACTGTAGTAATAAAGAGGGAATGTATATCTTTTTCAGCGTTTAAATACAAACTGGTGAATGTAGGTTGTGCATACCAGACATGGGCTGCTCCTGCATGAATTAATAAAAACAAACTGAATTTTCATTCCCTTCACTTATGAATGGTGCCAGTCTTACAGTGGGATATCTATACTATTATGTGCTTAAGAAAATATACAAATTAAAAGCCAGGCTGCAGGGGTGCACATTTTTTGAAAGTAATTTCAAAGAAACTGTATTATAAGGGACTAAGTTGTTGCCTTGTATTTTTGAATTTTTGTTAATATCACATTTTAAGTGATTGCCATCCAAGGCACAGTGAGGAAATGGTAATCAAATACCAAGTCCATACATCATGATTCCACTTTCCTGGGGACTGAAAAGCTACCAGCAAAACCACATTAACATCTCCAACATTCGTTTTTGTTACAAAGGCAGAATCTAAGTTCATTTGTATCAGGGCAAATTAAAAGTAACTCTTCTAATGTCTAGGACTTACATTACTTATGTAAGACAATCCGGATTTTCTACTGCTCCTACACTAGAGCTCTGGTCACAATCATTTGTATATTCAAAAGCTTTTCGGCTTCCTTTAATGTCAGACATCTTCACTGATTAGTAAAGAAATGTCTCTAAATATTGGAAAAACCCAGAGATCCTAATGGCTAAGAAAGTTTAAAGAAGAATATTTATTTCTCTTTCTTCTGAAAGTGAAATTGTACATATCAATTGCCAGATTAAAGACACTGAAAATCACTTGCAAAGAATACATGTCTAGGCAGGGACAGTGAGAGTGCTTGTCTGCATGTCTCTCCAAAATATATCAAACTGGCCTGGGCACTATTGCTATAGCTGGTAAATGAATTAAATCCCTGCAGTCATGCTACCTTGTGAGGTTTTCTTGGAGTAGCCAAAAGTGTGCCACTTGCTAAAATAATACACTTTGTCTAGGTGTCACTGTTTAAGGCTGGGCTGGCTCTTAAAGCAGATGGCAGATGCTCTCTATTAACCCTTTCCTTTTCCAGAAGGAGAAGGAGAGGACAAAAGGGAGAGAGACTTATGGGTTGGAAATTAAAACTACTTTACTCAAACAATAACAATGAAAAAGAGTATAATAATATTCATACTAATACTACTTATAATAGACATAAAAATATACAAAACCAATACCGAGCTTCCCAAAGATGGTCAGGGAATTGGAGGCCGTATAGCTCACACTGCAGCCATGGTAGGATGGGCACCTGGATATCCCAGACCAGACTCCACAGCCGACAGGAACCGGGTTCAGGAATGCAAGGATCGGGGTCGGAGGCAAGGGAACAAGCAGGATCCCTCAGGGATGCCGGCCAAGAAAGAAGAGAGACTGACCCCCATGAACCCTTAGCTTTATACTGAGGATGATGTGGATGGGATGGAATACGTCATTGGTCAGGTTTTGGTCTCCTGTCCTGTTCTCTTTTCCACAGGTGTGACCCTTTTATGACTTTTCACTTGTTAACAAAAGAGAGCCAGCAGTGACCTTGGTTCTCATAGGAGTAAGTATAACATTGGCCTTTCTACATACCAATCCCACCGTTACTTCGGCAGCAACTATTAACATCAAGCGTTATCAAGTCTGAAAACAGACACTGCCTGAAAAACATTTAACTGCACTTTCAGAAAGCAAATCTTACTTTCAGAAAGTGCAGTTACTTAGAAGAAACTTAACTGAAAGAAAAACTCCTGAAAGGAGAAATAGTCCTGTTTTAGCCAAACCAGGACACTGGGAGAATGCTTCTCCACTGAGGCATGCATTGTAACCGAAAGAGCTGAACAGTGCTTACTCTCCCTGAAAATCATGCAAAAGTTTTGAGCGCCTTGGAATGAGTGAAGAAAGAAGCAGAATTACATGTAATCAGAGAAGATAAATACATGTGACAAAGAATGTAATCTTCACCTGGGCAGTTGCAAAGATATCATGAATGAGTATCTCAGCTACAAACAATTGGAACTTCAATAAACCACTACAGGAGGACTGATGGGGTATTAGCAATGCCGGCTGTCATGAGTTAATCCATATTAAACTCTGCATCTCCATGCTGCTATTAAATCCAATAAAGGTGAGACACACGATCTTTCATTTCTAGCCAGGAAAACTCTATTCATAAAACAAAAATGTGTCATCAAAATGTTCTTAGATTTACAAACTGGGAAACTGATAAGTAGAAATATAATCTCCATGGCTCCATCCATCAAACAAAACAACAACCTGCTCTCCTGCTACGCACTGTGAGTTTCCTACATCCACTATCATATTCTGGTTGTGATAGGTGTTCAGTACCACGAAAAAAAAAAAAAAGTACCACTGCAGTAACTCCCTCCCCTACTTTATATCTGCTCCTGTATTACATGAACACCCAGAAGTCAGTTTTTTCAACCCCATATACACTGATGTCATTTGAGTAAGCAAGTGTCTCTTGGGCACATTAGGAACTCAGTGCCTCATTTGACATAGCTTCTTTACTGAGAATGCTAAAAAACAAAGAGCTAGAGATCACACTGAGGCACAGCCTTTATGTCTACAGAGAGAAAGAATGAGTCCAAAAGCGCCACCACTTTGGAAGTCATGCAGATGCAGAGAAGGTTCAAATAGCAAGCAAGCTGACGAGTAATAAAGTTTCTGAAATTTTATGTTGCCCATAAGTTGAGAGTTGTGATATGATGTATTAGAAAAAGTACTCTAAGGATACATTTATCCTCATAAATTAAATGTGCCTGGGACTGTCAGTCTGAGTCTGGATCTACACTGAAGCCAATCACTCCAACCTCCATACCAATCATAACAACATCTATAATAATATTATCCCCCCAAATAGGCCAGTAACATTTGAATTTTCTGTAAGTCCTCCCCTATTCTAATTTCTGAAAGATGTCCAGAAATTGTTTGTAAGGATGCTGTCTGGCCTGAGCCACAGATATCTCAGCGACCATATTGGCAGTTTTACAGTGTAGGTGAAGTGAGTGGAAAAAATGAGTATAAATTGTATCCCATTCCCTTCCATATAAATTTTATTATTTTTTTCTACATCAGATTTCTCCACTTTTCCTAACTCTCCCCTCTTTCCACACAGAACATTTCTTGTTTTCTTCTCCACTTATGACACTATTCAGTGATTCCCTCCAGTTCTAATTCCATGTTCCTTAACTCCTTTATGTGTCATTTAAATCTCAACCAAGTGCAAGCAGCTTGAAATTTTATTAAAAGCCTCCTTAAAACTCAAGAAAGACTGCTTATGCCACTGACCTAGAAAACATTGCCCGGAATTATGCTCTAACTGTGATACCTTGACTTAAAGAAGTTTTCAGAAGCAAGAGATGTGCAAGGCATAAATAGGAAGATTTATTTTTTAGGACAGCACTGTAAGGTATTGTATGTCCTACGTTTCATCTTACACTGGGAGCCAACAACAACTGGACATTTACCAGAACCATTCCTTAAATTTATGGAGTGTTTGAGGAATTTCCTACATGAAGTGTCGGAAATAGTACAAATATTGCAATAAAGGTAAATAATGTGGTATGGAAAATATCCATTTTTTATATTGCCGAAGGTATTTGCATATTTATAGCAATCAGAGAGAGGCCATATTATATATATACCCTCAGTGGAACCTTGGTCCCACTGTAACATAAGGGATCTTTGCCATTAGCTTCTAGGGGGACCATGATTTTTATGAAATATTCATTGTCTATCTTACTAGTGAAAAACAACGTATACATAATTGATTTTTAGGTACATCTTAAAGTGTAAAGAATAGGAAATTCATAGAACTGTAGAGCTGAATGTCAGAAGGAATCATTAGACTAAATGCTGTAGGTACTTCTAAAACCACAAGCAAAACACATGATGCAGACCATTATGAATCTATACAAGCACTCTTTATAAGACTTCTGCAGGTATATTATACTTTCATATGGGAATGTAACAACCCAGAGAGGATACAGAATCACTGTCCTTGGAGTACTTCAAAACACAACTGGACAAGGCCTTCAGCAGCCCAGTATAACTTTGAACTTATCCTTGCTTTAAGCAGGACCTCCAGAGGTCCTTTCCAATCTTTTTGGTTTGGGTTTTCTTAAATTTATTATTATTATTCTAATTCCAATGCAGGCGATGTCCATATTTAATAAAACACAAATGTTGAATTATCTTCCACTGTTTAAAAAGCTTAGTTGCTTTTCTTAACTTTTAAAAATTAATCCCAGCAACATGACTTTTAGACTAGACCACCAAAATCAAACCAAGACAGCTATGGTGGAGGCATTCAGATGTATCCCTCATTTCTTCTAGGTAAGTTATATTCATTTTGAGATCTCATCTGATACTAACTATCTCCAGACATACTGAACAATTTGCTGATATGTGGCCAGAGCAGAATCATGTTGTCCGCACAAGCAAAAAATATTTTTACAAGAGGAAAATGTAGACAAGACCTAAGAAAGTAAGAGAATGTTGCTGGCTTACATTTCTAGAAAATACACTTCTAAAAATCAAAAAAGCTTAAAAAATAAAGAAATTAAGGAAATTTTCATGTAAGAATTTTTCCTTTGTCAACTGGCAGAGTTCTACTAGGAGAGGTGCATTTTTCCTAGAGTGAGGTTCGTTCTTTGTGTTTGAAATAATTAAGGGCACAGCCCAGAACCAGGTGAAACCAGTGGGAGAATGAGCACTGCACTAGGGGCAGGCATCTTAAACAAGAGATTTCCAACTGCTGTTATAGAAATCTAGAAACTCCATTCTTTAACAATATGTCTTGCAACTATTATCCCATTTCTTAATCTAGTTTGAGGCATCTTGTACTTTGTGAGCACTATTCAACTTCCAGAACTTCTGATTATGTCAAAAAAATCCCAATTTGGTGTATGACAAGTTTCTCAATCTTTCTGAACCAAGAAAAAAAGCTTATCCTGCCAAGTAATTTCCTCTGGGGAAATAAGAAATCAGGTGAGAAAACACTTTAAATGACCTTGCAGTATTGAGCTGCCACATCCCATTGCTGGATGTTTCTGTACATTAAAAGGTTTCCCTGGTGTGTAAGGAGACCACTGATGTACAGAGCAGGATGAAGGATTAAAAGCCACAGGGATATCACTGGGATAGAAGTAGGCATGAGAAAACCATATTTGGATAAGTTGGAAGGATAAAGAATGGAATTTTTTTTTAAGCTGAACTCTTCAAATCTTCTGTATTAGTGTCATTTGCAAAATAGGTTTTCTAAATATTAAAGTTATACATTAGCTCAACATAGAAGAGATTGCTCTAATAAAAGTTGGTTTAGTAAAAGTAGTTTATAAAAAGTGTTCAAATTTATATAAGCAAAAACCAGCATCAGCAGGGCAAAACCATAGGTATGCCTGGTGTATTGCAATGCTGTCTCATCACATGCTCTTATTCCTAGCACCTGCTGTACTCCACTGGCAGCATCATGTACACAGGAAAACAGATTGCTTGTGAATACACTAGGAGGTTACCGGTTTCTGTAACCTGGAGAGTATATCATCACATTAGTTGTCCTCTGTCAAATGTTTGGATTTAATAATATTAGAGGTGAACTTAAAAAAGATTTTAAAATATATTAATTTATACAACTATATAGTTTCTATACAATAGACCCGTATAGTGATAATTATTATAATAAATTTTCTTATTTTTCACTGGAATATGCATGTTAGGATTCTTGTCAGTAAAAAAATAAATGATAGATTTGGATAAAATGGGAACCTTTAAGGACCATAGGTAATGAAAAAAAACACTTAAAATTTTCTTACCAGGTGTTTTTCCTTGCTTTGTTCTGATGAAGAACACGAACCAATGCTGAGGGCTGGTATCTTGCTGTTTTCAGACCATGCTCCAGTCTCCTCCAGATAGAACCTGAGCCCTCCAGGACCAAAGGACAGGTACAGCTTCAGTGACACACCACTGTGGACTCTGCATGCTACATTCAGCCAAAGCAGAAAAAATATACAGCCAAGAGGACAAGCAAGGCTCTGCCTGTATTTTCAGGCATAAACTGGAATAGATCAAGAGAAAAGGAGAAGGTTCTGTCAGGGTGGAGGCTGCTGTGGTAGTCTAAGGAGGGCAAGCACAAAGCAGTACAGTTCAAAATTTAGGGGTTAAAAAGACTTTTTTTTTCATTGGACTTTTTATTCCTTACTCTGTAACTACTGAGTTTACGGCACATTGTTTGAAAGCACACAGCCCTTCTTTTTGTCAAAGACAGAAAGTTAGACTAGGTAAACCACTGTTGCAGACCGACATGGCAACTCTTACCCTGCCATACTTTGAGTGAGTATGACTCCATACATTTCTTGTGTAATTTCCCTTAGATACTGAATTTTCATTTTGTACCTCAGCAGACTCATCGCCTGGAGCAATGTTGAGTCTTGTGTTAGAGGGTCTCTTTGTTGCCTGACAAAGAAGGGGTTTAGCTGGCATGGGAAAAGTGTGCTATCAAGAGGAGCTTCTCTATTCTCTGACCAACAGCATCTGGCTAGTGGAGCAGGAAGGCATCTATGCCACTATGCTACATACATGAGGGAGATACAGGTTTACAGTTTGTGGGGGTGGGTGGCGAGTGGGTGGGAAGAGAATAGGCACTCTGAATTTCTTGGCAAGTCATTTTTTAAAAGATACTACATTCTACAACAGAGATTGCTTAGTGCTAGATACAGTGATTTTCTTACTGGTTTTATAGACTCTGCAGCTTTGATATAATCTTAATAATTCTTAATTGCAAAAACTGCTTAGGGATCCTTGAATAATAGGTTCTGTGGAAACACACATAATTAGTCATAGATACATTCAATTAAAATAACTATCACTGGTATCTGAATTGCAGCAATGCCAACAAGCCCCAAGCAGAGACTGGCTTGTGCTGAGGTGGCCTGTGTCCCTTTGGCAGCCAGGGTGTCAGGACCCAGCACGTCTTTTCCAGTTAATGGTTCCAGTGAAAAAGGTGGAAATGATTACAGAGGTAGGAAGTCACTCATTTCGAAGAGATCTGCAGACAAGCTACCACATTAGACCCAAAGACCGAGAAGGGTGAAGAACAGAGTATCACACTCAAAGATGCATAAGGAAAAAGCAATCCAAGTCTCCAGGGCTGGGAAGTTGCAGGAAACATAAGCAATGGTTTGTTTTTATGTTTTACTCAAGTTTTATTCTGGAGAATAAAATTGTGCCTCAAAAGAAACTCTCACACTAAATTCTTTCAGGGCTGGGAAAGGCTAGTTACTTTCACATTGATAAGCTGATGGTTTTTAGGGAGTGTAAGGCAAGGTTCTGCAAAAACACAACAAATAAAGCCCATCTTCTTCCCTCCAATCCTCACCACTTACATTTACAAGTCATCCCTTATAGCTGATCTACTGAAGTATCTACACTGTCCAAAACAACCTTCCCAGCTCCAGACAACTGTAAATACCACTGAAAAAAGTGCAGATTTTTTAAAAACATTGATGCCAAGTTACATCACAGAAAAATTAGATAAAACCCCATTAGTTCTAGACTAAACATATGCCAGCTATATTTTAAACTCAAAACTCATGTCAGCAAGCAGAAATGGAGTGAACACTAATTATATGATGTATTCATTAACCGTAACATTGCAGACTACACAGTTTCTTTATGTAGAAGCTATCTACAGTCTCAAGTCTGACTCCAAAGAAAACTGTTTGAAATGAGAGTGTATATATCATAGGTACATACCTGGCAGAAGGGTGTTAGGAAAGGAGGCAATTCACCTGAATATCAGTTTGGAGAAAGCAAAGATTATTATTTGATTTCTGCTCTATTATGCATTCTTCCATGCACAAGTATGGGTGTATTCATGAATATGTAAATTTCTGGTATTAGGTTGGATCCCACTGTGATGCTGGCACATAATTAGAAGCTCATCATTAATGATTTATGAGCTGCTGCCATGCTATTAACATTTAGAAATAAAACTACTGCAAATAACTTTTTATTTATACTTTACCAGGGTTATTGCTAACAGTAGCCACATTATTTAAGATCTACAAGAAAAACATCAGGTCTTCCTTCTAAAAGGTGATATTCATAAAACTCACAGGACATGGATATTTTCTACAGGGAAAAAAAAGGCACTGGTGAAGATGTGAAAAAAGAGAAGAGTTCCTTAGGTTAGAGACACAATGTGATATTGACATAACAAGTGCAATTAATAGCAGTAATTCAAATGAAAAATCTCAGTAAGGAAGTCCCAGAAAGAAGAAAAATTTTTTTAAAAAAAAAGGAAAAAAAGAGAAAAAAAATTACAGCAAGTGCTATAAAACCAAATAAAAAAAAAATCCTGCTTAGTACTGTCCAAATCCCTCCAGATAAAGGTTTAGTTTCAGTTGGGAAGAGACTATTTTATTTCACTTTTAGACCTTCTTAATTACTTCTTTATCTATACAGAAAAAGATTCAGCCTGGGAAAGAAAAGGTTTTGGGGGAAACTATCCATGTGTATAAATACTTCATGGAAGGGAATGAAGAAGAGGGAGCCAAGCTATTCTTGGTAGTGCCCATTGACAGAACAACAGACAACAGAGACAAAACCCATTAAATTTCATCTGAACACAAGAAAACAGATTTTTTTACTGTGAGGGTGGTCAAACACTGGCACAGAGAAGTTACAAAGTCTTCATCTGTGGAAATACTTCAAATTTGACTGGACAGGGTCTTGGGCAACCTGTTTTAGTTGACCCTCCTTGAGCAGGAGGGTTGGATCAGATGATCTCAAGAGGTCCTTTCAAACTTAAGGATTCTGTGACAGTCCCAACTACTGAGAGAAGCAAGGCTTGTGGGGAAAGGGAATATCTTTTATTAGACCATGTAGGAAAGCTGCAAAACACTCACTTTGGGCCCACAGAACCTACAGTAAACCTAAGAAGCAGCAGCAAAATCTAATAGTAGGTAGTCATACTGCCCTTGGTTTAATTATCATAATTGAGTAAATAACAATATTATACAATATTATGATGTGTAATAATAAAACAGTAGTTAACATTAACAAAATAGTGACATTATTAACAGAGAAAGAGGACAACTAGCACTAACAAGTTAATTCTTGCAGTGCTCAGTCATCTGATGGTAGAGTTGAATGAGTTCAGTCTCATTATCACATGTTAAATTACGTTGCTAAATTAGCAAGAGCATGGAACTGAGATTTTCTGACCTTGTTACTCTTAGACTTAATCTTACATCAGTCTTAAACAATCAGTGCATCTTAAACTGCAGTGCATTCAAGTCTCCCTCTGTGAACTGTGTGCGGTCTAGAATGCCAGCCCTGACGTGTGGTTTTCTTTAGGTTTCAAAGCCAACCAGCACCTGAGAAGCATGCTCCTTTAAAACAGCAATAACACCACACTGCTGGTCCAGGTGACCATCTACACTGTGGAATGGCCAATCCAAATTTTATTTTCATCTGTGGTCCATTCCGACAAGATGAACCTAAAGTAGCTGCTGCAAAATACATGATCTCTGCCCAACTGTGGTCAAACTGATGTGTGGGAGCAAGCTGTCTTGTTTAGCATGGATCAGATACAGAGAGAGGAAATATATGAAGAAATTAAATTACAGGAGGCTGAACTGACCTTCAGCATGGTGATGAATGGCTTCCTATTGCACTCACCCTTTGAGTTTCTGAGAAGAACAAATAACTAATGGCAGATGATCTTGCTACAAATGTGGGAGGAGAGCCAACTGAAAGAGAATTCACATTTGTGGAGAATTGTATTGAGGTCACTCCTCATTTAGTGCAGAAGATAACTGATTACAGAGTGTCAATGGGCAGAAGAGACATTTAGAAGCTGGCAATACCAACTCTTATCTCTCTGCTCTCAATTTATGTTGAGAAATGAGATTTCCCACAATGCAATTCCAGAAGTGATATTCTCCATTTTGAGAAATCTGGTTCCATGACACTTTAAAGTGATGGAGTCACAAGAAATCACAGCAGACTTTTCCTTCATGATCATCTATATTCATGCTACTGCTGGGTTGCATATGCGTATCTATTACCCTGTTTTCTGTTCTTTTTCCTCTCCCCCTCCGCTTTCATGTTAGGTTCAGTAAATTATCAACAGGAAGGGGTATTATTCAGTTGTTACAATAGCTATAGGTCACTGCCAACACTTTGCTGCAGTCATTTATGGATTGTTCATGATGTCCATATCTTCCGTAATTCTCCTCTGGCTGATGGCAGGCAAGCAAGCCATAATATACAGGGTACATGCAACAGTTACAAGGAACATTTCTGGGCTCTTAAATTTGATTGATTACTGCTAACTTGTTACAAATGTGCCCGACTGAGTTTTGGCCCACACCACACTTTTTCAAACAATAGCCAGGCAGTCTGGGAATCAGTGCAAGTTGCAGAATATTTCCAGTAGGCTCTTCTGAAGTTTGGGAGAGTTTAATAGGACTCAGCTAGCACACCCTATATCAGTTAGCCTCAAGTCAGAGAAGGGTCCTGGGCACGTTCATGTTACTAGTTTATCTACTCAATATCTACAGATAATTAATATTAATTCAGATTTATATTACATACCCTACCAACTTTACGATACCTGACGTTACAGAACTGTTCACAGGCAATATTGATTATCTCGAGAGCTTCTTCCAGTGTGGTATAAGAGGAGTTGGATAAGTGAAAAGTATGGAAAATGGAGAAGTTTCAGTCTTCAGCTTGAATTTGGTCTCTGCTTTCTTGCATGGATCCTCTTTACCAGGAGTATATTGCATGAACTTTGTGATAGCAAGGAGAATGAATGTCAGAACAGCAGATGTGAAGCCCATATGAAACCATAGCTATGAATGGCTCATGCACTGAATTAGGAGATCCAAACCATGAGCGATATCCTAGCTGACAAGTTGTGCAAACCCCTGACAGTTGCCTGCTATAAAGCGGAATCATGTATACGTTGAGTAACAGCAATAAACCACAGTTTAATGTATTTTTTTCACAGCTACAACTTTCTCTGACAGATCAAACCCTATAGCCCTCAGGAAACTAGCATTGCACGATGATCCAGGCCCTGTAGCCCTCAGTAACTGCAGCTCCTGAAGCCTATGAATCCACATGCTTAGAACTTACAGTCCCTGAAAATCAAGGCTTATAGCTGCTGGCAATCAAGGTTCTTCTTTTTCCAGAACAGGCCATTCTTACATTGATTCCACCCAGCCTTTTCCAACGGGCCATACAATTTTAATTACAATGTGACCATTGAACAAGCAAACAGTGCAAGGATTTCCTGGAAGCTAAGTCAACATGCATGTGTATGATGCAATTTCCAGATAGGAGTTTTTTCCTTTCTTGATTTTCAGTAGAGATTTACCTCAAACTTCTTCAGGCTTGAGTTCCAGTGTATTCTGGGGTGGATGATGGGGTTTTTTTACAGTATCCTCTGCTAGAGCTCTTCCACCGTGTGTAAACATTGAAGTACAACTGTGGCTCTCAATAGTAAGGGAGAAAGCTTCAGAAGAAGACAGGTGAAGGTTCCCCTCCCATTTGAGCATATGCACCAAGTTCACAACGTTTTTCTATGACAATTTCTCCAATGCTGACCTGAACTGTACTTTCCTTTGCTACTTTTCCCTGTCTTATAACAAAGAAACATCCAGTACATCCATGGCAGAGAGGAAAAATTCTATTTTAAGCAGTCCCCAGTGGAAAAAGACACTGAGAGAATTAAAGAGAAAAAAAGAAAAAATTCTGCAATCACTTCTAAAGGAAGAAAAAGGTAAGCATATCTGATTGCTCTTTAAAGCACCAATAATGTGGACACAAGATCAATTTAGCCAATACCCTACTACACTTCCTATATTGCTTGTGGAAACGGACAGTCTGTGATTGTACGAGAAGCTTCTCTCCAGCCTCTCGTGCATATGAACTGGGGGACAAGAGGCTGGAAAGCAGCCCTGAGGAAAGAGATATGGAGGTTTGGGTTGATGGCAAGCTGAATCTGAATCAACAAAGGGTCAACTCTGTCCTGGGGTGCACCAAGCACAGCACAGCTGGCTGGTTGAGGGAAGTGACTGTCCCATTCTACACGGCACTGGTGCAGCCCCACCTCCAGTACTCTGTGCAGTTTTGGGTGCCTCAATATATGGAGGACATCAAACTATTAAAGTGCGTGCAGAGGAGGGTGACCAAGATGGTGAAAGGCCTCAAGGGCAAGACTTACGAGGGGCAGCTGAGGTCACTTGGGTTGTTCAGCTTGGCGCAGAGCAGGCTGAGGGGTGACATCATTGAAGTCTAAAACTTCATCAAATGGGGCAGCGGAGAGGGAGGTGCTGATCTCCTCTCTGGTGACCAGGGATGGGACACGAGGAAATGGAATGAAGCTGTGTCGGGGGCAGTTCAGATTGGACATTAGGAAAAGGTTCTTCACTGAGAGGGTGGTCGGTCACTGGAACAGGCTCCCCATGGAAGTCATCATGGCACCAAGCCTGTCAGAGTTCAAGGACCATCTGGACAACGCTCTTAGTCATACAGTTTGGTTTTAGCTAGCCCTGCGTGGAGCAGGGAGTTGGACTTGGTGATCCTTATGGGTCCCTTCCAACTTGAGATATTCTGTGATTCTATCATTGTGTTCACATTATGTAGGATATAGGTGAGACCACAAGATTAGCACAGACATATAGAGACAAAATTAGAAAACCAACACACAGAATAAGGGACAACTAGCAGGAAACATAAGGGATATCATGGGATCATTTCAAAAGCCCGTTTATGCTGCAAGAAGTGTAATCATTTACACTATCAAGGTGGACAGCTTCAGATTTCTAAGGACAAAAAGCCCTGCATAAAATCCTCATACTATGATCTTTCAATTCACACACTGATAGCTTTAAACAAATGTTCTTGTATGTGATATGCAAAAATACCAAGTATTCCGTTCTTTCCTGTGCAATATACTCCATGAAACCTAAGATTTTACACCCAGAAATTATAACTGTAAATTGATACAACGTTACTTCACATTCATGAAAGAGAATTTAAAGCAGAAAACTGTGTTAGTGGACAGTGGACTTCACCTGGACATTATAAATTTCTGATATGATGAAGTCAGCAGCATCATTTCTGTCTGTTATTAAAAAAGAATGTCTTTGCTTTTTTGGACAGGCAACTCCTTTCAATTTTTTTACTGATACAATGCCTCATAGAAAAACATGAAAATGGGAAGTTAGCACACCTAAAGTTCACATGCTCTAGTCCCCCAATCACCCATCCTCACAGCATCACAAAACTATCATGCATTACAGAGCATGAAATGCAAGATTAATCATGCTTTCCTTTTGCTTTTCTATGTTTATTCTTTATTTTAAAAAATAAGACCGAGTGAGAATTTTGTCGACATGTATTCATACTGAAATTGTGTATTTTTTGTGAAGACTAATATATTGAATGGTGTATCAACAAGATAGCATCAGGATGGCATCCTTTGTCATCTGGGTGCAAGTTGGATTGTGTTAATCCATCTAATAGGCAGGCACCTAGCCACAGTCTTTCAGATTTTGAGCACTGGGCATAGATGTTTAACTCTGGTCTGAATTCTGACCAAAAAAAAAAAACAAAAAAAAAAACCCTTAAAAAGTAAAAATGAAAGGTTGTCACGCATGTATTCAAGATTCGTTTTTCTGACAAACTGTATATGACAGAGTACTTCTAAGGAGTTATCAGTCAGCAATAGAAAGTATGAATGACTTTGGCATAATTCAGTTTTCAGAGCCCAAGTTCAAAGACTTTCATGGAAAATGTTTTGAACGGCAAATTAATAAAATCTACAAGGAAAATTTAAGAACCTGGAAAACTAATTCTGAGTGAAATTTTCTACTGACTTGCTCTGCTTTTCTGAAAAAGATTAATCTATACTCTTGTGTGTAAAATCATTTTGGGAATTCAACCTCAGCTGCATGCCTGTGGAATCTCTTTAGTGATCACAGAAGACAGTAAATGCATAGAAGACGGCAAACATAGATTCGTCTCATTTCCCAGAAAGGGAGAACTCCAGCATGACAACAGAAAAAGACAACTTTTTAAAATACAAATGATAGAAGAGACATTAACACCACTGGAAATAATAGCAAAAACACAAGAAACCTTGATCATATTCTGACTTCAAAACCAGCAGACAGTTTTTATGGTATTTTTCTTTCTCTGAAAAGGAAAAGTGCAAAACTTGAAACAGGAGCATTATCCAAGCCAGAATGAAGATAAGATCTGAATGGACTGAAGAATGGAAGATCCTGAGAAAGCCAGCCATCACATATTCGTTCAGTGCACACTTATCTAGTGAGATGAATCCTCCCTGACAAAACAATCTAATGCGGAAGGAACTGGTATTTGCCTTGCAGTTTATACAAGCTTTCAGTCTCCTTCCCAATTAATTTAAGAACAGCTAGTGGTGGCTCAAGATGCCCTGTCCATCTCTTCTAGAAGGCAGTAATCCTCCTGCTGATTATTTTAAAGAATATATGATAAGTGTTTTAGATAATGCAGCCTTTAAAAAAAATCTTCAGTGCTCCTAAAAACTAGATTAGTTTTCCAGGATACATCTCCTCTGCAATCCTGTTTTATTTTTTTTAGCAATAAGATTTACATCCCTCATCCACTCATGTCTAAACAGCTGTGTTGATGGCCTCAGTGGTAGCTACAATTCAAAGTTCATACCATATGTGACTCCATGTACTATAGAATATTCTATTCAAGTACATTCTGACATTCAAGTACTTTCAGACATTACCTAACATCTTTGACTGAAGTCAGACAAATATCACCCGTCTGACTAGTCTCAGGAATCCAGACTCTTTCACGTAATTACAAGACAACAAAAGTATTGTACCAATCGCGTGCCACCCCACCCCAGCCCCAGCAAATTTAATAAGATAATTCACTAAATGTTTAAAAACAGAATCTGAAACTGCATTGGAAAGGCCAAGGAAGATGCCTTCCTTTTTAATTTTTGGCCCCACATCTCTCGAGGATGTTCCCTCTAAGCTTAAGTTTTCTGTTCTGTAAAATAGAAAGTTTACTGCTCTCAGGGGCATGAACAGCAAGTGTTACATGTTAGGGATGCATCTTTTCAACAAGTCAGTCAGAGAAAATTTTCTTTATATTTACTACTCAACATCAACACAAATGTGTGTTTATTACCTATAAATCATCTAAGGTTAACATCAGATATAACTAAGAGCATGAAGTTAGAAAAACCTGTTCCTTTACAGATTCTCCATACAATCTAGCTGCCCTAAAACCAAGCCTCTCAGTACTGCATGAATCCCATTTATGATGCAATTAATATTTTTTTATAACTGGTTTCCTCTACCAATACAATGGAGATTTTCTTTCCACAGAAAATCCTGAACAATGAAAAATGCTGTACTGGAAACGAAATCTCCCTGTGCTTGGTAGGATGCTGTGTTTAATTCAGGAAAAAAACAAGCAGACATGCTTGAAAATAAAGCTTTGTATTGAGATATGGTAACTACTTATAGCCTGAAAACATGGAAGTCTTTGAAGTATATCAGGGTCTTTGAATTGTAAACCAAAAAGAAACTGAATCTCTTTACTTTTGCCAGGCAAGTTCCCAGAGGGAAAGTCTACTGTCCTGCAAATTCATGAATGTACACTCACAGTATATAAAACCTTGATTATCATATTTCTCATAAAATGCTTCGAGGCTTTGCACATTTTAAAGATGAAAGTCCTGCTAAAGACCTACCTGTTAAGTACTCACTAGGATAGCAACAGATAGTTTCAGACAAAAGAGCATCTTGAAAAGATCAGGATGCCTCCCTACAGTTCTGAGTCAGGCTCCCAAGCCCTAGGCAGGGGGATAACTACAGCCCCACTTCTTCCCCTATATCTGTATACTTCTCTGCCTAAATTTCTTCCCCAATTTAGGGCATTTCTCTCCAGCTAGATTCTCTGGGATGTTGTCCACAACTATGATTTCTCTTCTGAAGCATAATAATCTTTTTGCTTATCTGTCTTTATCAGCTTCCTTTGACTTTGGCTAGTCCTGCAGTCAGAAACAAGTCAGAAACAAGTCAGAAACATGCTCTTCCTCTTTCAGTTTCTTTTTGTTGTAGTCTTCCAGGGAGTCTCTGCTATTCTTCAGTCCCCGTAGTAACACAGAGTTCCAGTATGCAACCACTAGAGAAATTCTCCTGCTCTAAATTCTAGCCCCATGAAAGGGAGCAAACAACCGTAAACTTCTTTTCATGTATGTATATCATAGAGAAGATACTTCAGTGACACTTTCTTCCAAAGACAAACTTCCAAGAGGGAAGATCTGGTCCTTGTCTGTAGTATAAGAAGTATAATTGTGGGACACATTTGTTTCTGTCTGTATAGACAGCTTTTTCAGGCACTGGAATGTGATTATCTATGGTGCGTAATTGTTAGTAAAGTCCCTGGTATAGTATAGTATTGGCACAGGGCAACTGCTTTTTACTAAAAAGTTCCTGGGAACAACTTGGGAGTTTGGTAACACAGATGTTGCTTCACAGACATAACAGCCCAAGAAGTTCATTAAATGTTCATTGTGGGGTTTCTTTATTTTACTTTTCTTCCACAACCATAGTATGGCTTTTCCAAGGGGAATGTTGGACCATCACTTTGGGTTTTTCTGGAAAATAAGGGCTAAAACTCAAAGATAATTGCACAACAGAGATCAGATGCCTCAGAATTTTTTTCTGTGTCACTGCTTCTATACAATCACAGGCATGGATTTGTGTCGGGGGGAGAAAAGGAGAATAATGTCCCTGAACATTATTCTTGTGCTATCTTAAGATCCAGATTTTGGCTTTATTACTTTAAAAAAATCCCAAATTGTTGTTATAATCTTTGATCCCTGAATTGTTTCTACTGGGAGTGCCCATATTCCTCTGCAGTCCTACTGTCAACTATGAATCCAAGACCCAGCCATACACATCCAAATAGACAGTTTAGGTCTCATTCTATATGTGAATGGTTGTCCCATCTGCTTAGGTTTTGTCTAACTGAGATTTCAACAGTTTTACTGAATTAAAACCATATCGTGTTATTGCCATATAGTATTTTCTATTATATAATGAATTTCTGGACATTTTAAGAGAGTATTATTTGTCTGTTCTTATGCAGAAGTGTATTTGGACAGTTTGTTTATTTTTCTCCTGTCCAATATTACAGCAGCTTCAGTAGATTAGAGTAGCTTCAGTACTTTGGGGAAAAAAATATTTTATTTTGAATTTTTAGTTGGTATGTTTTAACTATACCAAGTGTCACGACACACAACCACCGTCAAATCAGGGGCACAGCTGCTAAACTGCTCCCTACACAACTGATCTATGGAATAATATCATGCAATGAAAATCTGGAAATTTTATTGTAAAAGTTCTTTACTAAATTGTTTTTAAATTGTGCGTTATAGGTTAAAGTAACAAGCCGTTTTCTTTTTCTCAAGCATAATACAGAGCAGTCCACTCTCATATCTATATTTACACATTTTGCTGTTATGTAAACACCTCCAGGAACACTGGCTATTGATGGATATTGTTTAGAACATAGATGAGTGAATGGCTTGTTATGAATAATTTATCTAAATCCTTTTCTTATGGCATATCTGTGAGCAGATTGCAGTTCTTTCAAATGTATTCAATATTCAGAATTAAAATAGCTTCTAAAAAAAGTTGTTAGTTTTATGGATTGAATATGAATTGTTTTTACATAGTATTCATGTGTTGGATGCCTTGATCAGCAAAGGCACATAGTATTGTTCTTATTTCCTGATTGGATAAACATCCAACCAGCTCTACTGCAAATCCTCACACATGCAAACATAAATTTAGATTTCATTTTTTTTTGATAGATGTGACATTTGTATTCTCTGTTTGCAAACATTTTGGTCAGAAAAATTAATTTGTACTGGCTTTAATAAAAAGAAACACAAAGTAAAATATGCGACTGACAGGAATGCACAGAAAAAGCCAATTGGATAACTGTAGATAATATTTTGTATTATCTTCCTTGATCTGATTTATAACCACTAAATTGTTATTATTTTCTTTCTTTTTCCTTTCCCATAATTTATGAAATCAGGTCTGTGAACTGTCATTTCTTGTTATGAGTATTCTGTCTCCTATATTTACTGAAAGATTTAAAGCTGTTTTTTCCTGTGCTAAATAATTACATGTCCTTTTCATGACATTTTAAAATCAATAAAGTATAATGTTTAAAGAAAAAGTCAAAGCATGAATTTTTTATGGACATTCTATAACCTGATTGTTCTGAATATGACTTTTACAGGCACATGCAGCTAACTGAACGGGAATCTGCACAATCTTCCTTATGCATCCATTTCTTAGTGTGCTTCTCAAGAAGAAAAAAACGTATGGCCTATGCCTTGTTCACATCCTGAAAAGAATTAACTTACTACCTACATATAACTGCTGGGGTTCCTGGTCACCCCGTTGTTCAGATTCAGGACCTGTAAGAATGCATTACAGCCCTTGTACAGCATGACTTTCTCTAACCAAAATGAGACTGCTGGATGGTTTTCACATATTCATATGGCCAGCAGATCTCCCACTTATGTGAACTTGAAGTCTGAGACACTAATGTACAGCTAGGAAATTTTTATATCAATACATAAGTAATGATATTATTATAATTAATAATACTATTATCAGTGGTAATAACTGTAATAATAATATTACAAAAACATCTATAGAATCGTCAGATTTCATTTTTAAATTAATAAAAAAAATGTATACTAGGAGACAGTCACTGCCTCTGACAAGAGGTTAGATGGAGGTTGAAGGAGACTATGAAGCTACAAAGGTATTCTTGCAATATCACTGGAAATTGTCCTATTGGGGTATTGGTATTAGAGCTCTTAAGCCCCCTCTCCTTCCTTTGCCCTTGCAAATTTGCAAAAGGAGACAAGTTTGATAATAGATAGGAAAGAAAAGGAAGGTAGAATGACATGTCAAAGATCACAAAATAATTAAGATCAGAGGTGTTAGTAGAATATAATTCTTCCCATTTCTAGCCCTGTGTACTACCTGCTGGCCCATAATACACTTGTAAATCTTTCCACATAAATCTCTGAGGCAGCAGGAGGAATCCTCAAGACAACTATCCAGAAGGAATTCTATTTTTGTTTGACAGTTTTTGACAGAAAGCCAATCCCACTTCAGCCTCTCTCATGAATAAATACATAGATATAATCCTTTAAATTTAAATAACATTTTCCATCTAAGGGTCTCCAAATACTTATCAAACACTAGTCGTTTACACTGCACAACAGTCTTAGTGACCCTTAAAGAAGCATCACTTGACTGAAGAAATTCCTCATTGCTGTTTCAGCTTCCACTAAACTCAAAGTTGGGTGATGGAATTCAAAGGTTCCTAGACCTCTTTGCTAGAAGTAGCCAGACCATCTGCCATCCTCTAGCACATGAAGTATTCTGTGCTTTCAAATGGCTGAGGTTCTGATAAAGAACATTTTAATGCGATGTTAAAGTTTTATAGGAAAAGTAGAAGCTTGAAAACAGGTTACAGTAGCCATTTGTCTGGTATATTTTTATGACTTTGTAACAGTCTTCCTGTTGACATAATATGAGAGATGCAATGTGGTGTCTGTGTTTACCCAAACTGGCTGAATTTCTGACTCCTTGTCTGTTTCCTTGGTCTGTATGTTACTGTCTGATAGTCAACGATAGACCAGGCTTAGTCACCTCTGAGTATAACTCATAAATGCTTTTGGGTTTTGCAACAGGTGAAAGCAGTATGTTGGTAATGTATCTATGGAAAATCCCAGACGTTTGTCAAATTAACTGTAGTTTTCCTTCTACTTAGTGAATCCCTCAAGAAAAAAACTGGTTTTGTCACTTAAAATACCTCCTACAGAAGAATATTGGACAAAATACATGAATCGGCTTTACAGTTTTCTCCTGTGATGTATATTTTGTGCATTGCCTGCATCAAAGGAAACATAAAGGGATATTATTTTTTTTTCTTTTGTTTACAGTCTTGCATTCTTCAGTTCAATCAACATCGAGTTTGTGTTTTCCAAAGAACAATATTCCTTCACATGGATAAGTAAGACTTCTTGCACCTCCATTTACAGTAATGGAAGTTATTAAATTGATGATCTTGTAAGTATTCAAATGTCAGGAAGGCAATAAATTACCAGTGTTTAAAGCAGAAGAGATATTGTATTACTTACTGTGATATTTACCTTAGGATCTCATTTCAGTAGGCTTCAATGAAGTCCATGACTTATCTATGCTTATCTAGAAAAATCTAAGTTTGCCAACCAGCTTTTACAATAATATTGAAGCCTAAATCTGATATCAGACAATGCTGAAAAAACAGGCTAGCAATAAATGTTCTTATAGAATAAAATATGTAATAAAAACTTCATAGTTTAGATTTAGTTGTTCAATGAAATTAATCCAAGAATGGGAGATCTCCCCTAAGCCTCCTTTTTGCTTAGTTGCATTTCACACTTCTCTGAGCCAAGGCTACTAGGATATTCTGAGGTTGGATGTTTAGAAATTAGACATAAAATGCGTTTCATTAAGTGGAGATAGTACAGAAGCAGGAATTCAAAGATAAAATGATCAGTTAACTGCAGATGAGACATGATCCAGCATAAATGCACATTTTGTCTTTGATTTCTGAATGTTTACCACAGAAATGTCATAAGCATGGCTAGAGCTTTTACCCCCAAATAATCCTTTTAGCTGTGTGAAGTTCTTTCCAGATTCAAGCCTGATAAATTCAGCATCTTAGTTATTCCCCAAAGGAGTAGTTAGGAGGAAATATAAGTACAGTTTTCTTAGCATCTTAATCCAGTTTCCCTCCTAACTCTCATATGGGTTCCTGCAGGGAATTATAGCTTCCCAATTCATCTTTTAGAGCCTCTCCCATAGGCAACACTACAGTGCACAAGTCTGTCTCTCTACTTCTATAGTATAAATTAATTGGACACTAGAGGACTTCCCCCTCCAGTCTGGTATCTGGAATGCTTGTCTTAGAGAACAAGCATTCTTTTTATGGTAGAGTATAATAGTCTACAGATAATGGACTTTTATTATTAGGCTTTTGCATTATATATGTTTAATGATACCTCCCCACATGAAAACTCCAGAAAGGAGGAAATTAGAAAAGCAAAATTTCTTGGCCCTAGCTCTCTACTCTTTCAGGTATAGAAATGATCACTTTGATTTCCATCAATAAAAAAGGTAATGTCTTCTATGAGAGAGGAAAATGAGATCCTCTGGGTCTGGATTTGTTTTCAGTAAGATGGACAAATACCATGCACAATCCCATGGCTTTGAATGTCATGAGCTACACCAGGGACAGGGAAGTGTCATGTTAGGTTTGGTGCCATAGATGTTTTTGTCCTCCTACATATTCTTTCATATAGGCAGCCCACATTCTCTGTCCCTTTTTCCCATTTGGTTAAGACGTAGCCTTTCATTTCTCAATTTTAACAACAGTTGATCATGTAAAAATAAAGGAAGTCTATGAACTGTCTGACTTGAAAAATGTCCCCCAATTGATGTTACTTAAGGGAGGAATTAAAAAGACAACATCAAAACCTAATGTAGAAAATTCCCGCTGAGCTAAGAATTTTGTGAGTACTCACATACTCTCAGCTATGCTGAGGATGGGCCAAAGACTATCTCAATGTACCACCACCACTGTTTAATCCTTTCTACATGGTTAAGTGAATGGTTCCTCTCCTAATTTTGAAACTCTTCCCAATGTAATTATTTTAACAAAAATGACGATTCAGCCTTTGGAATTTCTTCAGCAAATCCTTTTCTGATATTATTTATTATTGCACTTACTGCAGCATATAATCTCAGTGACAAGTGTATCCTGATAATGTAATTAGATACTACTAAGCAATTGTGTTTATGTGACTGCTTTTTCAATATCTCTTGCAAGTAAAATGCAAGTCTCAGAACATCCTTTTAGTAACAAGATGATGCTATTCCTTTACATATTTCTATTTCCACTTGCAATTAATTTCCTGAAATTTCAGCAACTGAGCTGCAATTTTTCTTACCAGATGTGTGACTTGGTCTAAATTCAATAAAATTCACACAAAATTGTTCAGCTCTACCCAAAACTGAAGTGTGGGAAAGAACTGTTTTTCCTATGTTTAGAAATCATGTGGTGTCTACTTCTCACATTACCAGCAGTACACCAAACATTGGAACACAAACCAATTTTTTACTGAAGATGTGAAGCACATTCCTTTGCCTTCCTAGTGAAAACAAACCTGCAGGGCTATAAGCCCTTCTAAAACTCATGAGTCACACATTATCAGACAATTATTTTGAGACTGACTTTAAGGCTATGCATGTGTTACGCACATTTCTGTCTGAGACTGAGGAAGTACTTTTATCTAAACCTCTATAGAACAGGATCATTTTGAGCGCCATCTCCATGGTCATGCATTTTCTACTCCCTTAGGCTGAAGACGGCACAGAACCTAAGACTAACCTAAGAACTGACAGTTTTCCACCTTGGGCTCATGACTCAAACACTCAGAATACCCCTCAGTGATGCTAAATTTACTTGATTTGGCACAGGTAGTGGCAAGTCAGTGGCAAACCTTGAACCTGCATTTGGGAGTCTCCATCATTCACCATGGTAAGCACAGAATCAGCCTTTCATGCACTCTAAGCCATGGATGGCTCTTTCTTGTGAACTTGGCTTCTTATCTTTTCTTTCATCTACATAGCTAAATAAATCTTAAAGGACTTTGTTACTGAAGGTCAAATAAAGCAGCCATATGGGTTCTTGGCTTGTACTGGAGAGCCACTGCTTCACACAGAGTCCAAAATTTTTGTGACCTAGTAATTCTGGAGTTCAAAGAAGAAGAGGTCTATTAAGATATGGCAAAGGCAAATGCTTAAAAATGTATCTTCTAAATGACCAAAATAATAGTCAAACATCTATCTGCATGAGACCAAGAAGGTGAAAGGTACATAAATTGTAAAAATTATTTCCTACGTCTTTATGGCTTAGGGTTCCCAGGAAGATTTTGTGGTATTAAACCATCAAAAAGACACATTGTCCTCAGACCAGCATATGTCCCAGAAAAAAGGGACTAGAATTAGCCTGATCAAATGAAAAAACTATCTGAAAAGTCATACCTTGGTAAAGCTAATGGGAGCTTGTGAATATGAATGTTAATGCTTAAATAGCAACCGTACATTTAACATTCGCAGAGCTATTCTGGCCATCAAAAATTACATAAAATGGGTAAGAAAAGGAGTAAAGCTTAAAACTATTAAATAACAAGCAGGTGAATATTTTTAGCAAAAAATTATTCCAAAGAATATCCAAAGATACATCCAAAGATTGCCTTTGGCATTACATAGTTTGAAAAATATTCTTCTGTCAGAAGGCTAGGTAAGAAAAGATGTTCCTAGAAAAAGTGAGATTATTAGATTTCCTTTATAATCAAATAATTTCTAAAAGACAATGTCAGAAGGTGATATCAGTAGTCCATGACAGCTGCTTGATCTGTTAGCATTACTGTTTAATCCCAAACTGTCATGGGATTTAATGAGAACATCGTAATCTACTGAGAAACAGAAGGGTCTACCCCAGCAAAGACCATCAGAGAATACATGCAATAATGATAGCATTAATTAATGGCATAGAATTGATTTGGTATTCTTTAAAAAAAAAGATACCACTCCAAAATAGAATCAACAGTCATTGCACATGCCCGGGAAACCCATGAATATACACTGCTATTAGAAAGACGTCTTACGGTTTTTTTACTATAAATCCACACATAGCCCGTTTTGGAGAGTTTTATATCAAAAGCCAAGTGAAAGTGGCAACAAAAGCGTATCTGAATTACTTCAATGTGAATGGATCTGAGAAGACAGTCTTACTTTACCTGCCTAAATCGTATGCTTTACTGTTCTCAGCTATCTACTTCTAGTCTTCCCTTAAACATGGACAATGTTTCCTGTAGAACACCAACTTTTCTGAGTTCAGTGCCAGAATGCTTATAGGCACTAGCAAATCTTTTCTGGGTTCAATTAGATGCCCGAGATAACAGAACATTAAACAGGAGATTAATTGCAAAATATATTCTCTGCTTTATCCTTTGACATAACTGCCTTATGTTTAACAACTGACATTGGTGATTATGTGTGCTGGTAACTCAGATCTTAATGGAGCTCCCCATCACGCCACCCACAGCAGGAGCTGGCACAAGGCCCATGCTGTGGATGGATCAGAAATGGCATGTATATGGAATCAAGTAATTTTGGTGGTGGGAATGACAGCTGCTCAGTGTTAGCCATAGGTGTGGAGAAGAAAGGACTACTTTGCTCTGCCTGACGCTTTTGTGGCAAAACTTAACCCTGGCATAAATGTGTACCATACCACTGAAGCCAATCAAACCATGTCTGTTTATGCCCTGGCTGTAATTTGGCCTTTACTTTCAATCTCATTAATAGAGTAACGCAGTTGAGAGCCAGTCATTCGTAACCAGATATATATTTTGCTACTGTCTTGCTAATGTAGACTTTGAATTTCTGCCAAAATGCCTACACCAAATTTAATTGAATAAATATTGGAATGCATTTGAGTTTGAATCATAAATTCATTTCTGAGGGAGCATCTTCTAGTACCACTTTTCCTTTGCAGGTGATCTTTACTCACAGGTGAGAGGGAGACTCTCATTCTTGAATTCTTACTGGTAGGCAGAAGCCATCTTCCTGGTCAGCTTCTATTTCTTTTCTCAGTTCATGAAAACCTGTTGTCTCTACTGCTATATTTATTGCTGCTCTTGCAGATATGTGAACTATACCAAGCAGAATTTGACCACAGATGGTATAAAGCTCACTTTAATCAATCTCTTGCTGTGTTCCTGGAATCAGAACTGGCCTGGCCCCAACTTCATAAGCTCGTTATGTCAATGCCCAGACTGTACAAAACATCAGTTGCATGGGGCACTAATCTGTTTATTTTTGTCCAGCAAGCTATAGACTGTTTTCACAATGCAGCTTTCACACGAGAAAAGGTTTGTTTGATGTTCACTGGTACTTTGCTATTTCAAGGGCCACTAATCTGTCCAGCCTGAGTGATTCCAGGGTGTTTATACTCCTCATTTCCTAGCAGGTAAGCAGACGATACAGAAAGCTTAGATCTTTAAAAACCTGGTTTAAGTTCATTTTGTGGAAATCCTTTGCTTAGAGATAAATATTAAAGCAGCAGGGATTGGCCTGATAACAAACTGGATAAGACTAGTCTGGAGAGATCTAAGCTGGCTCCCTTTGGCATCTAGTGAGGGACATGCAGGGGCAGCACCTGCCATCGTCTGGCACCCAGCAGCAGGTGAGTAACCGGGCTGGTTGATAGAGAAAGCACTGTGGGGATGCGCCAGAAGAGCAGCTCCCTTAGAGGTCTCCTCTCACCTGATTATAGAGTCATGGTTGGTAATAAAAAGATAATTAAATAATAAAAAATTAAAAATAAAAAGTTTCTCAACACTGGGCTGTTGCTCACCATTCAGTTTTGAGTGCTCCAACTACTTTCTGTCTCTTGACAATGGCAAAAAACATGAGCTAATAAGTGGGCTTAAAATATGACAAACAAGGCTTTTTCTGGGGAAGAGATGGAAAGCTTCTGCTCATTCCATTTTAATACTGACCCAGATTTGAATATGGGTCTTAAAAGTAGTTACCATGAGATCATTATTTCCAAGATGAAAATGAGCATGTAGCACTAGGCTTTGCAATGCGTGAGGTGGAAAATACTTTTTCAGTGCATTTATTTTATTTTTTTTAAGCGGTTGATGTTTCCCCAAGGTCTGAAAATTAAAGTAAATCATGGACAAAACAGGGCAGTGGGTAGAGACGAAAATAGGCAATGAAATGCAAGCCTTAAACAAATGCATCATATTCTTCTGGAAGTTATCCTGTGCCTGTACAACTTATTACACATATGATATCCCTTTCTGTTCTGATGGACAGAAATTTCTATGTACATGATATGATACAGTAAAAGACAAAATTTCACACAGTTTATAAAAAAGCATTCAAACATACAAGAAAGTAAAATCAGGTTAAAAAAAATCAATTGAAATAGTGCCATGTTTAATTTCTGAAAAAACTCTCAATATATGTTAACAATCTGCATGGTGAGGTATATTCAATTCTTAAAATTACTATAGAATCTGAGAATTTTGTATGTATTTTACTAGGTTCTTATTCAGGTCAAATCCCCATTAGTTTCACTAAGATTCTGATTTTGAAGATCCAGTCACATTGGAACAACACAATTTTTAAAGACTGAAAAAAAGGTGCCTAAATATAAAAAAGTTATCAATATAAAAAAGTCATTTGCACACAGGTCCTACCGAACATGACAATGACAGAAAAAGATGGAAAATACAGCTCTGTTGGAACAACATCCTCTTCATCATGACTCTTACAAAGTCAGTTCAACAGTTTTCTTGAATGGAACTTCTTTGGCATAATCCTGCAAGATGCTGAATGCTCATAACACTACTAAAATTCCACTCTTGAAATAATGGCTTTAATAATTTCTTTCTGAATTTCCCCATCTGTATGATACGGCTGATAAGATTCAACAACTTTTCTAAGGTACTTAAGTCATCCTTGGATTCAAAGCAGTTTGAAACGCAGTCATTCATACTGCATAGTAGATCCTAAAAAGTTCTCTCAGTGTCTGTGCAAGGTGTAGGGTGGTTGACAAGGGACAATGCCACCTAATTCTTCTGCTCCCAGTATTAGGAGTAGTTGTGAACTTCATGTAAGAGCAGCCTTTAAATGGCTGTGCATTTTCTCTATGATGTTTTCTAAAAGCTCTTTTGACTGTACTTAAAATGTTGCCTCAGAGCATCCTTAACTACTTATTCTTTTCCCAGAGTAGTGCAAAAATAATATACTATGGGCAAAATACAGTTCTATGTATGCTGCATGAAAGCCACAAAATGGCTTAATCTGAAGTGCATAGAAAATGTGATTGTGGTACAACATAAGGTAATTTCCACAAGACAATGGGGTTATTATTGAGAACAATAAATGCATCACAACATCAAAGAGATCCCATCATCTACCGAATATTCAAAACCTTGTGAATTTTATGATTAATTATATCAAAGTGTTATAAAATCACAGAAATGCGAGTTAGACTTTTGCAGGTCATCTAATTGAATGTGCTACTTTAACATAGGAAATCATCACTGTTTAATTAGGTCAGTAATGGCTTTGCCTAGCTGAGCCTTGATAAGCTCCAGAGATGGAAATTCCATCATCTGTTCCAGCACTGCATTTCTCCTTACTAAATTTTTTACCTAATCTCCAACCTCAGTATTCCAAGCCTCAGTCTGTAGCAGGCCAGTCAGTCTGCTTGGTCCCTGCGAAAGTAACAGAAGGAGTCCTTTTGGTACACATTCCTGGGGTCACAAGGCAGAAGGTAAATGGAAATAGACAGCATAGATTTACCAAAGATAAATCGTGTTTGACCAACTTGATTGCCTTCTATGATAAAATAACAAGGTCTATGAATAGGACGAAAGCAGGGAATATCATTTTCTTTGACTTTAGCAAGGCTTCTGAAACTGTCTTCCACAATATTCTTGAATCTAAATTAGGACATTACACTATGGATGGGTAAAAAGATGGTTGTAGGGTAGTGGGCTCAGATCGTAGTGGTTGTGCCTGTGGAGGCTGGTAAAAGGTATAGAACCGCAGGGGTCTCCTCTGGGACCTGTTCTGTTTAATACCACTATCTTGAAGAGATGACTGAGTGCAGTCTCATCAGGTTTGCAGATCACACTAAAATGGAGGGAACAGCTGACATGGTTGAGAGCAGGATTGCCATCCAAGGTGTCCTGGACAGGCTGAAGGAATAGGCCAACAGGAACCCTATGAAATTCTACAAGGACAAACGCCAAGTCCTGCATCTTGGAAAGAAGAACTCCTGGAAAAAATATGGGCTGGGGAGAGCCTGGTTGGGCAGCAGATCTGCTGAAAAGGACCTGGGGGTCTTCACAGACAGCAGGCTGTGCATGAGTCAGCAGTGTGTCCTGGCAGCAAAGATGGTCAACTGCATCCTGGCTGAGGAAGCTGGACTTGTTCATGCTGGAGAAAGGAAAGCTTCAAAAAAATCTAATAGCAACCTACCAGTCCCAATGGGGAAGTCATCAAGAAGACGGTGTCAGGTTCTTCACAGTGGTGCATAGTGCGTGGATGAGATACAGCACATGTAAGTTGAGGCAAGAGAGGCTCAGATTGATTATCAGAATAAACTTTTATACAATGAGGGCACACAAATGATGGAACAGGTTGGCCAGGGAGGTTGTGCAGTTTCCATCCTTGAAGGTTTTTAGATCAGATTGCACGAAGCTGTAAGCAAACTGGTCTGACCTCACAGTTGACTATGCTTTGAGTAGGAGGTTGGACTAGAGACCTCTTGAGTTCCCATCCATTCTGAATTATCCTAGTGTCACTTGTTGAAACATTTGCTGAGAAGAGTTTGGCTCCCTCATGTTTGTAACTACCCTTCAGCTCTTTCATTGTCCCTTAGTCTTCTCACTGGCAGTCCATAGAAGCTCCCTTAACCTCTTCATATAGTCTGTGTGCCCTGAGCATCTTGGTAGATATCCTTCAGGGTGTTTAAGAGTACCAGTTTTCTTTAGAAACAGAGACATCATTACAGACAATAAGCTGTATTTGTTTCCCATTGAACTTGTGTCAAAGCTATGTAATTGCCTTTCACCTGTTCACCTTTCTCACAGACATTCCAGCCCTTCCCACAGTAATGCTCAAGAATAAATTTGCATATATAGGTAATCAATCAAAAAACAGTGAGATGACTCAAGTGCTTTGGACATACAGATGTGCAAATTTTTCCTAGGCCCAAGCTGAAAAATGGAATAATTTATAATACAGTATGAATACAAAGTGTCCAGAGAACCACAAAGAGGGACTTGTGAAAATGAAGACTAAACCAACACCCTGGAATTCTATCTCTGTTCAAATTGATGGCAACATTTCACTGACTTCAGCACAGCCAAGATTTCATCCACTTTTTCCAAAATAACAGTTCTCAGAAATCACCTCTAAATTGTAAGTCTATATTTTGTGAATAACAAATTGCTCTTGATCTTGTCCACTTCTGGTTTTGGTGTCTGATAAGCATTATTACACATCAGTGTACTAATCTTCCATGTTTTTCTGCTCACAGAAGAAGAAAAAATACAGTCTGCCTTGGCTGGAAAATAGGATACAGACATGTTCATTACTTCACCCAGTAAGATATTTCCATGCTAGTGAATCACAAGAGCCCTCAGTTCATCTGTATTTCCCAGGTTACTCCTTTCCGCTGGAGTAGTGCTGTATTTCAGGCATTAACACCTAGCAAGAAACATATCAGGGCTTATTGATGTCAGATGTGACACGCGGATGTGATGTGTATTACAAAGTAATTTCTGTTTTAAGAGAGCACAGAAATCATTTTTTTGGTGCATATAGAAAAAGTTGCAACTTCAAAAAGACTATTTTCATTTTCAAGAAATAGGCAGAGTAATATCTTAGTGCTGTCATAAAAATGAGTTTGTGCTCTAACTTTAGTGATCCAATAACTTGCAACACCAATATCATTCATCACACTGTCAGAAAGAAAGAACCAAGGAGGAGGGAGATAAAACATCATATTATATTGTAGAGGCAGTATTTGCAGTTGCCAAGGGAGCAGGGTACCCAGCTGATTGGTGTCTAAATATCAGATCATTAAAAATAGTTCCGTTAATAACTGTCATTTTAAAAAGATTAAAAAAATAATCTGATTTTTCTGGATAGTGTTATTTTGGTTTCTCTCCACCTATTTTAATAAGGAGTCTTTCAGTTTGGGCTCTGGGTGAATTCTGAGAATATTACTTCTCTTTTTTTATTAATATCTTAAAATTATTATCTCTTTACACTAAACTTTGCTGAGATGTAATTTCTGAGCTGATTTAATATAATGGATCATGTTTCTTTTGTTCCTAAGTCATTTAGAGAAATGCATCAGATTTAATCTGCTCTTCACTAAAAGAAATTGATGCAGTGTCACACGGGATGTTCATTACACCAGAGAAAATGGGAACAAGTAGAGGAACTGTATGATAGGTAAGAAACTGACCAATGAAATATGAAAAAGAACTGAAATGAGACTTGTCGTCATAGAAGAAAGTTACTGGTGAAATTCCTAAAAGGTTAGTCTTGGGTCTGAGGTTATTTAAATATCTCATTAGGGACTTGGCACAAAAGTGCCAATGTGATAATGAAATTAATTGATGATATAGAATTGAAAAGCACTTTAAATACAGAATATCATGTGAGGATGACTGAATGATTCTGAAGACCAGAATAAAACATAAATGGGACAAAATAAAAATTTCTTAGGGTATTCTTAGGGCATAGCCTGCTCTGTGGGCCTTTCATTTTAGTTGTATAGAAGCATACAAACTTCTAAAGGTAAAGTTTACACCTATCTGGTCAACAGAGAGAGATAGGTGTCTTTGAAGTCCTCATGCGTGAGATCATATCTGCCTAATTTAGGTGCTTAACCTTGGACAAATATATCCTTGCACTGGAGGTAAATCTTACTACTTCATTAGATACCTAAAATGGAGGTATTAGCTAGTTACCTAAGTTAAATGAAGTGGATTAATCCCTAGGAGCATATGGGTTTGACATGTGAGACCTACCAGACTGGAATCTAAAATACAGAATTAAGAGCCTTGGTCTCTCACGATGTATGTGATGTATTAGGCAATCCAGAAATGACATTGTTGAGTGAGGAGTCTTCTTAAACTATCTCACAGCAAATGTAGAAGTTAGGAAGGGAAGCATGTCAAAATCAAGTTCCTCTATATAGCTTAAGCAAGAATCTTAATTGGATTTAGAGGAGGTATCACTTAGCACTATAACAGTTTAGGAGTAAAGCATTTTCTCCAGCTAATTAGAGATGAGCCAGGATGGACTCGCATGTAACGTAAGTCCTGAATATTTTTAAAGGGACTGACAATCCTTAGGTAGGTTGTTTAACCCACAGAGATTGCCTATACAAACTTGTAGAAGTCAGGAAACCAAATTTCTTACATCAGTCTCTTATTCCTCTATTCACAGGTATGGGTAGAGCTTTATCAAGTCTGGAAGTGACAGATAAGACTGCACACTGTACTTGTAATTTCCTTATTTTTAAGTTGCAATTGAGACTCAGTCTCACCAACTTTTTATCTTTTTCCTGCCCTTGCATGTATTAAAAGAAAAATGACTGGATTTCTGTAGCAGCAATAACTACTCAATATAACCTAGCTAGCTTGTCTCTCTTCTGCCACAAACAGTGTATTTAATGCTATCTCTATTGTTTTTCAAATGCTGTCAAGTGAGTCTTTTCCTGTGTGAGATTCCACACCATTAAAGGGTAAAAGATTGAGGAATGTAGCATTTCAGTTAGTAATATTTTGTTTACTCACCTTCACTGATTATTTAAGTCTCGTGTACTTTGATTGTTTTTTATACGTTTCCTGTGGGTTTAAAAGATTTATTGATGTTTGTTACTGTTGGAATACTCACAAGGGCTTTGTTAGTACCTTAATTGTTTTTAAACTGGAGACACCTTTTACAAGGACTCCAGTAAGGACTGCCCAGTGTAATTAAGAGTAATAAAATTATTTTTTGATTGCTTGTTTATTTAGATAAATGAAGAGATGATAATGATTTTATGAGTCAAGATTTTATAAGTCAAGACTCTGTAAAGAATACTACGTAGTGCAAAAGTTTTCAAGATGCTTACAGCTACCAGAGTTTTGTATGCTCTGATATGGCAGGAAACACTTGTGCTTTTATGCATGGCACTGCACTGCATAGCATGCTTTTTCCCAAGTATGTGGAGCTCTTAGATAACAAAACTGCACCTTTTCAGAACCCGGGCAAGTAATTTGAGATGGACCTATAGACATATCATCTCTTTCTGAGCTAGTTGGGGAATTTACATAGAAAGGTGCATTTAGATGCCATCAAACACTTCTGTATGCCTATATCTCTCACTAATTGTAGTCCTCTGTCTGTGCCTCAGAGAAGTTCATTACTTGGTTAGTCCAACCTTGAACAGAAAAACACAACCCAGTGGGAATCAATTAACTTAGAATTGTTTAATAATTATTTAGTTTCCAAACTACACATAAGCCCCATTAACTATCCTCAGTGAAAAAGCCTTACAGATTGGAAGGAAACAGCAAATTTCTACATGAGTTGCTCTCAAACTATAACCTTAAAATAGGAAGTAAGGAAAGCGAAGACAAAGCACAAATGGGGCCAAACTCTTCACTGCTGCTGTTCTGTAAACAGGAGCTGTCTTTGTGAGAGGTCTCTACATGATGTATTAGTCGCATTGAGACAGTTTTGAATAAAATTAGGAAGTCACTATGGTTCTGCCAGTTTTACAGTGAAGCTTTTTCAGTATTAGATACATCTTGAGGGTTTAAATATCCATTAAAATGATCTGTTTCCTCACATAGCAAAGTAGGAAAGGTATTAAAAAACCTGCTGCCAGCTTGAATTAATGACTAATCCAATAATGTTCATGCAATGCCAGGGCAATTAAAATTATTTTTAACATTTTAAAATTTGCATTTAAAAAAACTAACCACATTTTCCTATCTTCTTTCCAACCCTTTATTTCCCTTGCAGATAAACTGTATTCCAACCTTCACTTCTTTTTTTCCCTGGGACTTGATTATTACCTTTTAAGGCTCTAAATCAGCACTGTAATGATACAGTGAAATGGCCACCTCGTTCCAATAAAAATATGGTGGTAGAATCAGACTGTAAAGTTGTTAACTCTTCCCTCCTCACTGCAAGTTTTATTACATCTATGAACATGCAAGTGCATCTATGAATGTGCAATTTTAAAACCTGGAAAATCAAAGTTTAATCTACAAATATTTAAAAGAAAACTTCCAGCTAACATAAAATATAAAACTGTTTTCTGGAGAGACACTTTTCATATGCCAAATCAGAGGATACTTCTTTGTTTTCCTGTACTTCAAATTTTTATTACCAGCCAATAATTGTAGTAGGAGCAAGAAGAATGGAAGTTATAGGTGTCACATAAATGCTCTCACACCACAGCATGCAATCAGCAGCAACAGATGTTTAATTTTTACTTTAGGAAGGAAGTATGTTCATGCCTATTGTAATGAGATGTTACAGGTATGTTGTTATGTAAGAGATCTTTTTAGGGTACTTAAGGTGAGAAGTATCATTATAATTACATCTTGCATATGTCAAAGGAATAGAAATTCATCATGTGCCCTTTAACTCCTTTGTTAATTAGAGCATGTCTTTTAGGAAGACATTCAGTTTTCAATTCAGTGTGATAAAAAATCTACCACAGTTCTTGTTAAACTGTCTCAGCAGCTAATTGCCTTCAGTAACTGTCTTACTTTGAATTATAACATAAGCATGAATTTCTGGGTTTGGTAAACTATCTCTTTAGATTATCTTCCTACCTTAAGGTTAGGTATTCTATATAAAAACTGGAAATTACATTAAAATCCTGATCATCTGTTTGTGAACTATTCAAAAAATATTATTTATAATGGTAACTAGGATTAAAATTTAATCTCTGATATCTCTCCATAACTAGTGTAAAACTGAATACTTCCCTGAATGGATTTATCTTTTGTATGAATATCCAGAAACATACAGAGAGTTTTGAAAATACGTGCATAATTTTTTTAATAAAATAACTACAAAAGATGGAATTCATGTTCAAGAACACTGCCTGCTTTAAAAAATGAAACAAAACAAAACAAAACAAAACGCCTTCATCATATTTCATGGCTACATATGTCAAAAAGAGTGATCTCTTTTACTATAAATACTTCACAGATAGGAAAAGTATATTTGGTCTGAAGCCTAAGTATCATGATTCTCTAGGGTTGTATCTTAAAATGCTGTAATGTTGTTTAAAATTTCACATCCAGCATATCATATACTTCACAGCAAAATATATATTTGGTCTATTCCTACAGTACTTGGCATCACTTCTTTCATTCATCCTGCATGTCTACATTGGATCAATTATGCTTTTCATTTAAGTGAGAGCATTCCATTCAGTAAGACTACCTGAAAAATACAGATAGACTGTGAAATGGGCACTGCCACATTGTCAGCTCTCTTTCTTGCAGTCTGACTGAGACGAGCTTAAGAGGTCTTGCCCTTCTAAATGCACTCTCACTGTTTCCCATTAAATTTTCACCTGCCATTGCTAATTTCCCTTTATAACACTGAGGTTCTGTTGGTGTTAGTGTGGTGGAGATAAAATTAAGAACCTGCTTTCAGTTCTCCCCGTACAAATTAAGTATAGACTGAAATGTCTAAGTAGTGTTAATTGGTAAGTTTTTCCCTAATACTGCAAAGACAAACTTTGTAAAGTTTCACATTGACTCACATGGCTTACCAGATCTAACCTAGATTAAAGTTAGAAGTCACAATGCAGATAATCTGTTTAGGACAAAGTGTTCTATCAATATACTAAAGAATATTCTATGTACTTCCTTAAGAATTGATTACACAGGATAAATGCAACATTTCTCACCTGAAAATCAAATCAGAGGAAAATTTGAGATAGTAGTAATGGTAACTTATGCTATATTTAATAAAACACTTTTTCATCCCTTTGTGTTTGCACTAACTGCTTAAGGAATCTCCACCATATTAATGTATTGTTAACTCACATTTGGGAATATCTGATATTATTTAAGCTATTTATTTTGTTTATTTTCAGAAAGTCTATATATTATAATAGCTAAGACATTAAAAAAAAAGTCATAGATGGGATGCTGTGGAAAAATGAAAGATTTTGCCACCAGTTTGAAACAGGTTTGGTGTACGGTTGGCTAATCCAGATTTTCTGTTTCAGGATAAAGGTTGATGATTATTTCTCAATCAGAATGGGAACAAATCTTTTCAGAATTCCTATCAAACATAAATGCAAAAACTATTTTGGTCTCTGAAAATCTGATTTTGGAAGTATTTGTGGTGCCTAACAGGACTTGTCATTTCACATAACCCTTGTCATAAATGTATTAGGCAAATTCATTTCTCATAGGATGTCACATTCTAGGTCAGTCTAGGTCACATTCTTCCTGTCCTTTATATGCTATCTGTCTGTCAATTCTATGCAGTTGTCCATGCTTTTCTCTCCACTGCTCTCTCAGTCTGTGTTTACCTACGTCCCATGTTTTCCATGGGAACATGGGCTATTGCTCTTATTTCTGTGGTGATTCGATGGTTGGACCCAAGCATGTACTTGTTATCTGGGAAGATGTTTTCATAGAATCATAGAATCGTTATG
>NW_009605755.1:87689-99038 GCF_000690535.1 Cariama cristata | reverse complement strand
CCAACAAAACCCCTGTTTCATTTATTTGACAAACAGGGGGGAAAAAAGGCGCATCTTAAAAAAAGAAAACACGGATTACTTATTTTTCACCATTCTTAAGTACTGAAAACAAGACTGTTTGGTACTCCTGCCAGGACAATCCCCAGGTGCCAGCCCTTGTGCTTATGATAGAATGCCACAGGCAGGATATGATTCTCCCTCTCGGTTCCTCTCAGCTTAGAATGCCACAGTTTCTCAAGGATGTCAAGGGAGAGCAGATGTGATGGATTACTGAACGTACATATACATGATTTATCTCTGGAAAAAGAATTTGTGGTGAATAACCAAACTTTCACCTTCAGTGTTATCCATAATGTATAAACACTGTGAACAATTTACTGCATGGTGTAAACAAAGTGGAAAAAGGTTCAAGAGCTCCCGCTAGAATGAAGAGTGAGAAACTACTCTTTCAAAGGCACCTTTGAAATGGAAATGAAAACGAAAACGCAGTGCCCAGATGAATGAAGGAGGGTCTCTGTAGCAGACCTACAGACCCCAGCCACTGGTAGACTCTGCAAGACTGCCACAGCTATTAATTGAAGTTAAGCTCAACGACCTTTCAACAAATTAGAAGACTCTTTATTGGGCAGTCAGCTGTCCAGAGACATCTTCAGTGCTCAAATAAAAGAGCCACAGGACTGTTTGGTAGAAGATACGAAAACCTGAGCAGCCTTCCTAAAATTCTGTCTTGTCAATATACAAAAATACAGAGCACCCAGACTGACTAAGAAATTTCAAATAATGAAGCACTCAGAATAAAAATCACATGAAGGTTAGTACCTAAATGGAACCTATAATATCAAAGTGAGTAAAGACTGCAAGAGAACTTAATGAGAATGGCATAAGGAGGATTTGTTACAAGAATGGGAATCTTCATCTTACACAGGTAGCTGAAGTAATTGCTACATTTTTGTTAGAAAAAAAAAAAAAAGTGGGCAAGATTGAGTGAAAAAATGGTCTTCCCCTTGAAGATAGTAAGATCAGGGTCAGTTATTATTGATGAATTGGATTCTAACAGGAGGAAAAGCCTCTTGAGAACTTCCAGAAGCCCACCAGAAGACAGATTCTAAAAAAGTAAGCAAAAGCCAAAAGCATGGTCATGTAAGACCTAAAAAAGATGCTGAATGAACCTAATATGAAACTAGAATGCCTGAGGGTTTTTTTCAGATCACAGGAATAAACCAGATTTGCAGGCATGCAAGTTAAAAGAGATGAGGGCAACCTAGACCTATGCCAAGCCATATGTTTTTACCACTAAGCCTAATATCATCTTTCAGCACACTGTATCTTTCTATGAATTAGTCTCCAAGCAGGAAATAACAGGCCCACTAAAATCCTGAAAAGTATCCACCATTTAGGCAGTAACATGGCAAAACACAGAGGCTCAGGTCTTGACAATGACCTTGGTTCATTGCAAGAAGATTGGAAATCACACAAAGAGCTACAGGTCTCCAAACCAAGAGACACAGCAAGTCCCGAGACCAAAACTAAGTAATGCTGTAGCTCAAAGTACCAAAAATGCACTGTCTTCTGTCATCCAGAAGATAACTCTTGACAAAGAAAAGCCTGAAGGTAGTTAACACATTACCATTCCTAACCACAGGGCTAAGAGTGCACCTGACAACTACCCTTGGAAGAGACTTCTTTCAGAGAAAAAAAGCTGTCATTTGTTGATATTCAAGGTTAGGAAACTGACCTCAGGGCACCCACAAAACCTGCAAAACTGTCTTCAGAACATCACTCTGTACCTCCCCGTTCCTGTACATGACCCTGAAGGAACTTAGGTTGCCTACAAGAAGACCAGGAGGGCTCCCTGGAGCTAACCCACTAATATGTGAATCCAAAGCTCTCAATCCAGAGACGGAAAATGCTAGCCTCAAGCTTAAGCAATCATTAGAAGCAGTATTTTTATGAAAAACTTCAGTGCTGCAGAGAAAACAAAACCCAGCATCCTTCACTGTTAGTACTTCTGGGGCAACTTTAAACCAAAGAAACTTTCAGAGTTACTCTAGAATAACATTTTAAAGTAAAATTAGCTGACAATGCTCAAAGAGGGAGCTGTAATCATAAGCAACATGAAAGGTAGTAAGGCTTTCACTGCTGGCAAGACCAAACCACCTGAACAAGATGACTGTAAGCCTTCTAAATATGAAGAGAAGATAGATGAGATTAAGTACTTCTTTATTTAATCATAAAATTAGACAGAGATTGAGTGGTTTGTAACGCAAGAAGTCTGTGACACAGCAGAAGAAAAAGAACGCTAGAAGCTGTCTGCCTTAACAGCCTTCAGGGCAATCAAAAGATGGTGAAGCCATAGCAACAGGTTAGCATGTCATAGCTAGGGTTTTTCCACGAATGGAAATACAGCTACAGAACATGAAGCCCAACTCACCTTATGAGATCTATTAAGTCCACTGTTGACACTGAGGTGTAGGGACAGACTTCTATCTTCTTGTTCTACAAAGGCAGTAGAGCCTAGACTTACAGGATTCCAAATATGTGTTTTATACCTTAGCTTTCCAGATGCACTTTCCATATCTCTACAAGCAGGCTATGACTGCATCACGAGAAAAGGAAAGACTTTATCGTTCTCTACAACTCCCTGAAATAAGGCTGTAACAAGGTGGGAATCGGTCTCCTCTCCCAAGTAACAAGTGATAGGACAAGAGGAAATGGCCTCAAGTTGCGCCAGGGGAGGTTTAGATTGGAAAAATTATTAGGAAAAATTTCTTCGCTGAAAGGATTGTCAGGCTTTGGAACAGGCTGCCCAGGGAAATGGTTTGAGTCACCATCCCTGGAGGTATTAAAAGACGTGTAGAGGTAGTGCTTAAGGATATGGTTTAGTGGTGGACTTTGCAGTGTTAGGTTTACAGTTGGACTTGATGATCTAAGGGTCTTTTCCAACCTAAATGAGTCTACAATTCTGTATGTGACCTCTCATATTTTACCTTGAAAAAGAGGTAAAAAAATTGCAGAGACAAGAGTGGAAGTGATCCACAGAAATCTCCAAGTCTCCTACTTCAAAAATGAGCTCAAAAATACTGTAGGCACCAAGAGCTCATGAGAACTCACAAAAGTCAGAACCAATCATCTTGTATGTTATGATACCAAAGAAATTACCCCTTGCAGATGTAGTTAATCTCAAGGTATGGATATGAAGAATGCTGTTTGAAGTGATTTTCTCTTCTTTTCTGAATGTCATGGACCTAGAAGGTCCAACCAACTCTGGAAAGCCTTTCAGGTGGCAAGGTAAAAAATTCCCTCATTTTCAGGAACTATTCACATTATGTCTATTAAAACTGACTGACATTTAAAGGAAAAAAAAAAATAATTGCGATGACATTTTTGGTGGGCTTTAAATCTCCTAACCAGCATTACTTTCTGTGCTGTTGCACAATTAAATCTGTGTTGCTGTGTAACACATTTATTTTAGTACAACACAGGTAACACAAAAAGGACATGACCCATACGAATACGAGATGACATTCAGAACACTGCACTCACACATTGCACATGTACAAAATTAATCAGAATCCAAAGAACCATAGGAATTAGTGCCATTTCCTTTCAATAAACATGCATGGAAATTAATTTTTAAATGTCTTGCCACATTCACCCCCCAAAATAAAATGCTTAGGTACTCTGTCCACCACTTTTTAAGTATTAAAGAATATTTAAATGTACTTCTTATATATTAAACTTAATTTTTTGTTAATAAAAACACCTCTTTAGAGTGGAGGTCATTATTCACACATCAAAGTGCCAAAGTGAAACAGTATGAAAGCATGGTGTGTGTAAGTCAAAAAACAGTTGTGAAACAAAAATAAAACCATAAAAAATATCAAAAAGCTTTTGGGAAAAAAAATGGCATTGACAAAAAACAATAAAAAGAATAACTAATATCACAAACTGTTCAAAAACACAATCCCACACTTCTATTTAAAACTGTTCTAATATGTCCTTTATTTTGTTATTTACTGTTTAAATTCTCTTCAAACAATTTACATTTCTATCCAAAATGTCCTCTTAACTAAAACAAGTTTTTTCCAAAAGAGCACTGAATTTTTCTCAATTGCTGGACCACATTAGAATATTTTTTCATAGCCCATACAATAAATCCACTGATCGTTGACTCTGATCCCATTTTTAAAATATGCCTTCTACAGTACAGTTTCTAAACGTCACACCTAATGATATGAAATACATGACATCAGTTATCACAGAGTCAACTACCTAGTATCCTCCTAACATTTAATTACGTTCTTGGATCATCAACTCCTTTCACAGCATAGGCATTTTTATCATTATGAGGAAAACTCAAGGCATTTTGAACAATGGAAGACAGAACTTTGAAAAAACTGTTGTATTTCTTTATGAAATACCCTGAAAAACTCAACTCAAGTTTTGCACTACTCTGTCTTACAAAGCATGTACTGAGCTTTGAGAACCTGATCTAAAATCTACCCATACCATAGGGGTTCTCTTGGTTTGACCTCAGTAGGTCTGGGATCACACTGGGATGGATACTGGCCTTTGATTAGACGCCATATGTTGCAATATGTTAACTCAGGAACTATATTGTCCATCAAATCTGAAATTCCTCTCCTTTTCTAAGAGTAAAAATTTAACATTTCCATTTCAGAGAAATATACCATTGATGCTTTTAAGTTCTGCAGGTAAAAATTATCAGGAGCTGTTGATTAGGAAAAAGAAATCTACCTCTGTAACAGACAGTAAATAGATGATAATAGTCTCCTGACCTCCCTATTTAAATAAGTATTATAAATCCTTGTAAAGAAAACAGTTGTCATGTACACTTAAACCTCAACACCAGGTAAATGCTACAGGCAAGCAGCAAGGGTATAGACATACCTTCAATCCCTCAGGTTAACATTTCAAAAATGGTAAAGCAAAGAAACCAAGACAAAAGGGAAAGAAAAGTAGAAACAAAACTAAAAATTAAGAAGAAAGAGAAGAAGAAGAAGAAAAAAAAAAGTAGCAAACAGCAAAGCAACAGTTAATCTTCTGTCAGGAAAAAATAAACCATTTTTTCTTGTCAAGTGACGTAATTCACTATTTATTCTCTGTACATCTTTTCATTTTCCTCTATGCTTGTCAGCATAGCTTGAGCTTAATTTTTATTGTGTTCGTCTAATTTTGTTTAGCACTGAGAAAGCCACATAGTAAAAGGAATAAATGCTTGAACTCTACCCTCCTGAGGATGCTTTTCAATACTTTATCCTGGAATTGTACACTACGTTAGATTGAACTAATCCAGAATTTATTCATGGGAATGAAAGATTTACTTTAAGGCTGTCCTTCATCTTTCAGCAAGAAGTTCAGATGAGTCCTCCTGTGGCAGCATAAGCAGAGTTGGGGCAAGTGGTGTGTATCTCAAGTATTTTATTATCTCCCATAATCTGATCACCTAGCTTGAAAGACAGTGTGATGGGTATAGACAGTTTGCTTTCAGAGGATTTAAATAGTTTTCCAGTTGCAGGAACTTAGCTAAAGTGAAGCATAAGCAAAGTATGGTTGAGAAGATTAAAAACACAGCTACCACTTAAATACATGGTAATACCAGAGTGAATAAGAAATTTAGTTAATAACTGCATAGTCTATTAATTTATTTTTTATTTCATTTTACTCTGAGACCAAAGAATAGTTTGCACTTCTTGTGATTTAAAAATAAGCATTTGCAAATTTATTCTGGAGTAGTATCTAAGAATTTCAGGTAGTAAGAATGTTGTATATTCCACTTCATTGTTGTAATTCACTTCATGCAATAAATTCACCATAGTATTAGAGACCACATATTTTTGGAACAGACATCCTGGAACATGGAACACATTCCTACTCCATGTACAATACAACCCCAGTTTTGGCTAAGGTTTTATACATTAACATTGCCATGACTAAAGTGTGGGTTTCCTCACACATTCACTTATGAATGCTGAGACTACCTGCAAACTGACAGTGTGCTTATTCCACGTTTACTGTTACATCCCAGAAATTGCTGGTTTAGCATTACCCTGACCTATGCCCTGTAACTCTTAGTGCAGCTTCTCCTTCCCCTGAAGGCAATCCAAGCATCTTCAGAAGATTCCCAAAGCATTCAGGTTTCATCCAATAAAAAAGGAATTCCACAGAACAGTCTGTTGCTGGGTAAGGTGGATTTGTTTGTAAACATAGCTATTGTAACATACCAGACACATTCCACATAAGCATTGTGTCTGTAAACATAATGATTTTTTTAAAAAAAAAACAAAAAAAATTTCCCAGTACTTTTTTTCGCCTTTAGTCTGATAGATTACAATTTATGAGTCTTAGAAAACTGGCTTCATTTATCTTCTTGAGTACGACTGTAACACTTTCTCTATCATTTCAAACTCTATCTCTGTAACTTTCTATTCAACTGCATAAACGCTGTATGTATACACATACATACTCTCATATCTATTGAAGACAAGAAAAAAAAAGATTTGAGAGATATTACAATTTCCTTATCTTATCACTTGCAACTGGAAAAAAGAAAAATGAAACCTGTTCTAAATCAGTGGGAAGAGAATTAGCAGCCCACAAGAATGGAAGATAATCTGGAGGGATGTTAAGAACTCTTTAACTAACCTGTTTCCAGCACTTCATTCTGTTATCAAACAGCATCAGTGCGATAGCAGGCTCCTCTCACTGATTTTCCACTAATTTTATGTCAGATAGACAAAGCACTCTGATTTTTAATACCTAGTATCTGGTATCATTTCCAATTTAAAACTGTTATAGTGGGTGGGATGTGGCAAGTTACTGTTTTCCTTTGGAGGATAAGGAAGATGGCTAATTTAAGCATGCAGAAGTACTGAGGAAAGCTAGCTAGAACAATAAAATCAATGGAGAAACACTAAGTATCCGTCGCCGAATACCTCTAAGCATCTCTGAGCTCTGCTTAGTAAAAAGTCACAGAAAGCCAACTGTATTTTAAAAGCGCAAAGTTATATTCTCATCCTATAATTTTTCCCAAAACACAGGTTATGCCGCATGAACATACTGACTTATCTGGAAAAATGCAGACACATTTTATTAAAATTAATTGATTAACTGTTCTTTACAAACACAGTTTTGAAAAACACAGAGAGGGTAAGCAGGGAAAACCAATTAAGATGGGTCTTCCGGTAATGCAATTCTCAGACATTGTGTCTACAAGACAGTGTTACATTCACTGAAGCGAACGGATATGCGGCAATTCATTCTGGGAAAGGGATTTTGTAAAATAAACAAAATTGCTGCAAGATAATTTCTGAATGTCAGATACCTGATTAGGTATGAGCATGTTCACCTATGAAGTCTTTCTGTATGCTCTTACTAAAACTATACAGATCACTGTGCTAAAAGGCTCTTAACTTTTCCCTAAACTACAGTGCAAATAGCTAAATGCAACTACTACTCTCGAAAACTAGATCACCAACATTGTCTCTAAAAATGAAACTAAAATGTACAAAGAACCAAGAGAAGCACATACTGGTATTTTTACCATGTCTAGTTGCTGAAAGAGGAGGTTTAGGGAAAGCAGGTGCACAGAAAGCCTCACTGCAGACACACTGGTAACATTTCGACAGATCTAACGATACAACATCCGAATGCCTTAGCCCGTGAAAAGTGGGTGTCTCTAACCTGCTGCAGTGCTTTGACCACGCTAATATAAGGGGAACAGCTGATACATGAAAAGGCCACAGGGCAAGGGGCAAAGGCCTGTCATGGATTAAAAGCTGAAAGTGATAGGAAAGAAATTTAAAGAGAAAGGTACCTCCCCTGAGCAGCGAGGAGTTAAGCATATGGTGCTTCAATAGATCAGCTGGGGGTGAAGGCTATTATTCATAGATACATTCACATACCTTTAAGAGTTACCTAGGCATGATAAGGAGTTGGTATCCTTCATTCCTTTAACACATTTAGCAAAGATCAGTGGGACAAAAATATATCTCTGCTAACAGATACAGTAAGAGTCATGGACTTTAAAATTAATACTGTAGCTAACATGGTCATTTTTAAAGGGACAAAGCTAGGCTCCTTCCCTTCACACTGAGTAACTAAATGTCTTCAAGACTGCAATAGCCTCCAGACCTATTCAGACACTTGGGGAAAACCAGGCAGTGCAATTCAGGATAGGTTTTACTCCAGTTAAGTTTAATTAAGTTTAGGTAACATACAGTAACACATATGGCTGCCTCTCAAATGGGAAAATGGGAAAGGCGACAGACCCTTACATTGGACTCAACAAGAACAACGGCGCAGGGCTAGCTGTTTTCTATGTGCTGCCCTGGCTCTCAACACTCTCCCAAGGCCTCCAGAAACACTCTAAATTGCAATAGCTGCATAAAGACAGGGCAGAAACCAGAAGGGGATTTAGCATTTCTTACCCTACATAAATGTGATAATCACTGACAGTACATCTTCTGAAATAATTACCTTTAGTTCCACCTTTTACAGAAAACAGGTAATAGGGCACAGCTTGAAAATGGTCCAGAAAAGGTTCTTAATTACTGGAAGAGACATGACTTGAACAGGAGCAAGCGGTTGCAAAGCAGAGGAGCACCTACTCTAAGGTACCCTTTTTGTATCGAGCAGTGCTTATTGCATGGGAGTCCTAGTAATAGAAATGAGTCACCATCTTCACAATAGGAAAGCATTTGTCACTTACACAATGGCAGAGAATGCTTGCTTCTACATTTTGCTGTAAATCTGTAGACAGAGCATAAAAGTAAATTGCACTATTTTGGAAAGAAACAAGTCTGTGATGCTTGCACCAGCCTTGTCTAGGCTTTGCTTACCGATCGCCATATAACTTCTAATGAACTCAATAGCACAAGGATTTTTTTCTAGAGCCCTTTATCTTAGGCTGGCATGTGTTGACTGCTGCACTGAAGGAGTACACTACTTTCATAAGCTGCAAAGTTGATTACCTCTGCATTCTGGTCCCAATTACTGCACAACACCCTCGTCACCAGAAGGAACACGAAATGAATGCTTGAGTCTAAGCATATTTGTTTTGTTATACGGGAGTGGTTTTAAAATTACATTTTTAAGGATTTCTTGAATCACGAGTTTCAACTATAAAATGATCTAAAAACTTTAAAGATCATTCAACTAATCAAGGTCAGAAACGCTGAGACATTTCTTCCTTTTTACAAAAGTAATGTTTCCACCAAATAGACTTTCTGAGGGGCAAAGAACCACGCAATTCAGTGACAAACTGTGAAATCAAGTTTCTCCAAAGAATTTTTTTTAACTGAAAAATGTTTAAATTCTATTGCAAACAAACAAGCAGTAATGACAGATACAATCTTACCTCATTTTCTCCATCCTACTGTATTCTCTTCCGGGTGTAACTATAGACACTTCTCAGGCCCTATCGCAGGGCAAGGGACATCTCCATTTAAAAAAAAAGCCAGCAAACACAGAAATAAAATTAAACAAAATAGGAAGACATTATCTAATCCTCCCTCACTACTCCAAGAGGGACCCTCTTTGTCCAAAATGAGTAATATGTTACTTAAGTTTGTAACACACATGGACCAGCATGCATGTTTTCAGTAAAACACTAGAACTAAATACACAGTACCTTGAGTAGTGGTTCACACCATTACCTGTCACATCTTATTTCCATTTGACTTGCAATGAGAGACTACCAAATGCTATCCTGCAGTACTATATGCTTCCTATAGAGAAAAAAGGCAGAAAATCCATCTGTTTTAAGGAGAACAAGTTTAGGCCACAAAGGAACCCTTTGTACCCTAACACGTACTTGGTTTGTATGATCCTTCTTAGTATTTCTCATCATCTAGCCACTTTTTTTTTTTGCCTTTTTTACAACAGTTTAGTAGGGTTTTTTTGTTCTTATTTTACATCTACAGGACAAAAATGAAACTTGTTTTTGTTTTTCCTTTGCATGCCACAATACACTTCACACAATTCACAAAAGACAAAACACAGGAATGTAAAAGCAAGATCTTTTACCAAAAGAAAAAGCTATTTTTAGTCCTATCTTTGTTTTCAACGATTCATTTTGAGACACCGCACAGAATGTCTCTTTTGCAATGAGGCAAAAATAGTAAAATGTCGGAGTTTCATAAATACTATTGCAGAGTAGAGACTCTGTTTTACCAAACACAGCAAGAATGAATTTGCCTACACAGAAGCATGAAGCAGTGGGTGCATACTGTCTCGAGTACCAAACACAATGGGCTCTTGAGCCAAATACGTACCTTTAACAGAAGACCAGACTACATCCCACACTCTCAGTTACTGAAAAAAGGTCCAGACCAGGCAGAACATGTGAGCTATAACTGCAGTCTTTCTGCCCATCTCTTGCTAGAAAGATAAAATTTAGAAAGGCACACCAGCAGGTGTGTGTGAACTGGAAGGAGAACACTGCAGACAGCTCAGCTCAACGCTGCTAGAAACCAGAAAACAAGACTGCTACATCTGTTGCCTTTGGCAGTAAAAATACATCCCTATAAAATCAGCTGCATCTTTGACATATGAATGATTTATTTCCCAACTGCAGTTTAGATTATTTCGTACCTGTAAGATAAACTTAAAAAATCAAAACAAATGTGAATGTTATCATTGTCACAGTCAGCCACAAGGCACATCTATTTAAACCGGTATTAAATGAAGTAATCATCCCACAGGGACAGGAAGAATTGGTTTCCAAGTGGTGAGAAAGGGTTTCCCATGAAAACAGGGAAAGGTTACAAGCAAAGTTGGACTGAATCTGCAGGTATAGAGAAAGAATTGCAGCAACAACTGTCTTCAAATTTCTCCATTTATCACCTTAACCAGTGAAAACAAACGGTGCACCAGAAATGAACACTAATGGTGATGACTATAGTGTTTTGAAAGAGAGCCTTCCAAGAAGCCACAAGAGATGCTCTGTCTCCTCTTGCATCCTGCCTGTGCACAGACAACCTGCAGGGTATTAAATGATGATAACTAAGTTTTTGGGTTAGAACTTGTTCCAAGAATACTTGAGAACATGCTTCTGAGGATGTGGCGTCCAACAGTGGTGAGTTTTATCTTGAGCAATAGCTTTTTCACTGTAGCATCAAAAAGCATTGTACAGTGCACATGCAAACACTCTGTTCGTACAGCTGAGGAACTCTGGTGTCATTAAAAGCTCCAAATCACACACAAAGTTTAATTTTTAAAGTATGCATTTTGTTTTCTAAAAAGCTTCCAGATCTGAAACATCTTGAAGAATATAGTTCCATTTAGATACCTCCAGAGATCTCTGCACACATTACAGATCTGCTGCTC
>NW_009605755.1:8034-87658 GCF_000690535.1 Cariama cristata | reverse complement strand
TCCTGCTGTGCTAATATTGACCTAGAATTAATTTGTTTAGGTGCTGTGCCTAATAGTAAGACAAAAGAACATTAGTCCATAGTATTTTAAGCATGATACTGAAAGGTGAGATGTAATTCAGTTCTCTAGTCTAATTAATTGATTATCTTAATATGAATCTCACCCAGAACAGATCACTCACTAGAAAACAACAAGAAAAAAAACAAACACCAAAACCTCAACTGTGAGGCCAAGAATTAAAGAGCTATAAGGCAGAACTTCCGTAGCGTTTAAATTTCAAGTGACATAAAACTTCAAAGCCCTCTCTCAACAAAACTTAGGATACAATCAAAACAAGCACAAAACTTCCATGAGGCTGATGAGCAACGGATTTAGTGAAGTATCAGGAAAATGGAATGACTAAATCTGTTAACTCCAGTCATCCCATAAGGTAGAGAAGAAAGAAAAAACAACCCTGACCCCAGCAGTTACTAACATACAAACTTTGGTATTATCTCCAGCGAGTCCTTCAGTGATGGGGGAATGCAGAAGACTGGTGCTGAAGTGGTTATTATGCACTTGGTACAGGGAGGTTTCCTTGCACTACGATGATGTTATGTCAGGAGGTACCAGTGTAGTTTCAGAAGCACTGAACATGTAACTGGGTCAAATTTTCTCAATATTATAACCATGCTGACAATAAGTTGGTCTTCAAAACATTAGCAGTAGACAACAATCTAAACATTTGCTTTTGAAATGCAGCCATTTACTTTGGTAGATTACTAGAAATACTGTCTTTTTAAAAATCTGGTTCCCAGTGGGTATAGTATCAACTTCACAAAACCTGAAAGTAATTGAATTAGCCAGAAGGGATAACCCTGCACAAGATTCTCAGCTCTCTTTGGCTCAAAGACAAAAAAAATTGCACGTCCCATTGGGAAACATAAGAAAATAACACTGCGGTTTTTTAGGTAGAATCAGATACTTTGACATATATGTTAGCAAACGACAAAAACATAAAAGACAACATAGCCTTTGGCAAAATATATTTGGGAAAATGGTCACACTACTTTTTAGTACTATGTCTACTACAATAGTATCTTGGAATAACTGAAATAATTTAATCAAGAAGAATTGTATTTCATGGAAGATTGCTGACATTTAAAAAGCGCAAGCAAAATACAGCTTGTTAGCCAAAATCCTCAAGTTCTTAATTCCAGTGAAATACCAATAAACACTGCCAACTGCAGAAAAGATGTTTTTCTGAATGGTGCCAGAAAAATACTGACTCTAAATTTAATATTAATAGCTAGCCTCAACACAATTCAGAAAACACTGCCTAGTGACAAACTTTGTGGGTCTACTTTCCTGTCTTTGCTGTAACACCTTAGCATACTGTGCACTGGTACCCTACCTGTTCTTTACTGTTCAATATAATGAACAATGGTAAAACTCAGTAAGAAAGAGTGGGACATACTAGTTTTGAGATATAATCAGTGGAGTTACTGGCAATCATTCCAGCAGTTTCAGTGGATTTGTTTCAGTTAGATTCTAAATGCTGAAGGTCATGGTATAAGCAAACACACAGAAACTTTCATTACTAGAACGTGGTATTACTGAAATTGTTTTAAATGAAAAGTGATAAAAGAATGCTGGTATATTTAAGAAGTATGTTAAATTATAGTATGTGATTGTTTGAAACCAATAAGCCTGCTAGTTGCAGAAAGTGAAATATCATTGGGTAGCTTCTTTGTGGCCAAGGTGACAAAAACTCAAAGTGGTTCTCTCAAGACTTTAAGCTGAATTTTATTACCAGGTGCGGCCCTTTTGTTGTGCTATTCAGGGGCTTTTTGCCTTTTAAAATTATTTTGTAATTGCCTTTTCATTTAAAAAAATGGAAATTTCTTCTAGAATACCTTAAGTCACCACATTGCATCTATGACTCACAGCCAGCCTTCACAATGTCACTTCTGGACAACCATTTCTATTCCAGGGAGGTAAGAAATGACTGTTCAGGCAGCAAATGTTGTCCCAGTAACATTCTTCCAGCACCTGTGCTTACTACAGAGCTTTGAGGTCAAACCACATCCCTGTCCATGCGGGAAGACAAAGATGAGCAGGCAATACAGTTCCTAGCTTGGGATAGAGCATGCAGTAGCTGCTACCATACTGACACAATCTGTAGGAGTGTCCCCAATTTGGACAGTTTTGGTCTTCTATTACATTCCTGAAATATTTCTTTCATTCTCAAAGAATGACAGAAATATTTCTCAATATTCATCATTCTCAAACTTACAGACATTTAGAATACTGCATTTTAATATGTAAGGTTGCCACCCGTTAAGATCAACTATAAGAACATGAGTAAAGCTTACCCAAAGTATTTTATCTCGGTGTCCTATTTGTAGTGGAGAGTAATTTTCAGATTAGGGAGCAAAATAACTGCAATTAGATCTTTAAGCAAATCAAACTGTTTGTACGTACGAACACACTAAGCACATTTACCACATGATCAAGTACCTAGCTATGTTGTAAACGCAACTGCAAACCCAAATTAGCAACCCAATCTCCAGACTCACAGATCTCTGTTTTTATTACAGCTGAGCTTTTTGACAGAAGTGTTGATGCAGGAGCTCACCATCTGACTCAGCTGAAAAAGGAGGCTGAGGAAGGTGGCTTCATAACAAAGGAATGTAGGGTGGAAATTGCTAGAATTCTGGGTATGATGGAAGATGGAAATTATTGTATCCTTCTCGTACTGCAAGCAGCAGAGTAACCCTCTGGACACCTGGCTTCCCTGAAGGTGAAGACGTGTCAGAACAGAAGTTTTCAGTCTTGGGACACTCAACCATTTTGCCCACACTGCTCTGAAGAAAGTAACGGCAATTATAGAGTTAGAAGAAAACACAGAACATTTCTCATTTCTAGAAAACAAAATAAACAAACAAAATAAAACAACTCAAGCCAAGAACTCAAGAAGTCATTCAGTTTGCCTCCTGCTCAAAGGGGTATGAGTTGTGCCAGACTTTGTCCAATTGGGCTTTGACCAGAACCTCTTTGGGCAATCTTTCAAAAGCTGTCATGTGTATTTGGATAGAACCTATGTATCTTTTCATATAAACAAAACTAATTTAACTGTATCTACCACAAGGAGTGCAAGTATTTTATAACATCTTTGTATGTCTAACAAAAATCTAAAACCACATGGGAAAGTGATTCTGAAAATTGTTTGAAATGGAATTTGAAGATAACTGGAAGTCCAACAGATCAAGCATAGACACAAGGGAGCAAGCAGATGATCAGATACACAACAGTCCCCCAATCAGACAGGACTGACATGAAGAATGAAACTATTCACACAGCCTAACAAAATTACTTGCGTCTTTCTTACTTTTATACTAAAAGATGAAAAGACAGAGAATATGATGCTCTCATTCATGTATCAGTTCTCTAGTGAAAACAGCAGGATGGATTACCACACAAAATAGAGGGAGGTGGGGGGAAGGGTAGAACACTGAACTGATTCCAGTTGTACTATTCAACTTGCTCTCTCTCCCTTGATTCTTATCCCAGAAGTAAAAAAAGAACTCCAAGCGAGAATCTGAATGGGCTGTTTGCACTCCAGATACTGACAATAACTTCATCTTGCAATACATATTGTGCCCCGTAACAGAAACTTTGCCTTAACCAACCAGCTACCAGTAACATTAAAAAGAACACTCTTCACTATTTACCTGAAATCTCTTAATCAACTACTGACCAATTAAATTAGCAACATTTACAGATATTAGTGTTAATCCTAGTATTATCAGGAGAAAGAAGTTCTTTAGGCAAAGAAAGTTCAGTAGAAGAACCTAGAGAAACAGTGAGAATGATTAATTATAATAGGTACTGACTGTTCTGCACACACAGTCAGGGTGAACTCCAAATGCAAAGGATTTCCGACAGGCAAAAAAGTGACTGTCAATTACATTTCCCGCTACTTTCAATTCTATATAGACAGTATGGAAAGGCTGAAAAAGTTTCAGAAGTTTTTTTTTTTTTTTTTTGTTCTTTACTTGTGGTTTAGAGTTTACAAAGGTATCTTGGTTTTGACTGAAACAGGAGCAATTCTCCTTTCAGTAATTTTCTTTCAGTTAAGTTTCTTCTAAGTAACTGCACTTTCTGAAGTTGACCACATGTTTTTCAGACAGTGTCAGCTTTTAGAACTGGTAAGGCTTGATGTTTACAGTTCTTACTAAAGTAATGGTAGGACTGGTATGCAGAAAGGCCCATGTTCGTACTTATCCCTGTGGGAACCAAGGTCACTGCTGGCTCTCTTGTGTTCCGCAAGTGAAAAGGCATAAAAGGGTCACAGCAGTCAGGACAGGTGACCAAAATCTGACCAACGAAGTATTCCACCCCATCCATGTCATACTCAGTAGAAATCTAAGGGATCATAGCGGTTGGTGCTTCTTCTTTCATAGCCACTATTGCTTGTTCTCTTGCCTCTGATCCCAAGCCATGTATTCCTGAATCCAGTTCCCATCTGCCGCTGAATCCAGTCCAGGACATCCCAGTACCTGCCCTGCCACGGCAGCAGTGCAAGCCACCGAGGTATGCAATTCTATGACCATCACTGGGAAGCTCAATATTGGCTTTGTCTACTTTCATTTCTATTATTAGTATTAATATTATTATACTCTTTTTCACAGTTACTGTTTTATTAAAGTTGTTTTAATTTTCCTATGTGTCTCTCCCTTTTCTCCTTTCCTTCCCCTTCTGGGGAAGGTAAAGCATTAACAGAGAGCATCTGCTGTCCACTTTAATTGCTAGCCCAGCCTTAAAAGGTGACCAAAGGCTGACTACCAAGAATACTTCCTCCTAACCTACAATGCAGAAAGAATAACTTCTCTCCAAGAGTCAGACTGGTAGACTTTAGTAAAGATTCAAGAATGCCAGTTATCAACTCACAAACATTGGTTAGAAACTGAATAAAACTATACTGAAAAAAAAACAACATTGCTTGTAATGCTATTAAGATACGATCTCTGAAGGTATTCTTAGGTACATGTACTTATTTGCCATATTTGTCTCACAACAATATATAAGCTAGACAAGCGAAGAAACTGAGTGAATACAAGATGACTATGTTGTTATTTAGAAGAAATCTAGAGCACTGCTGAAAACCTCACTATTAGCTCTCAGGGGAAATAAAAAGTCAACCTAGTTTTAAAAGAGCACACTACAGAGCAAACAAACACTTTGAAAAACAAAGTATCAATAGGTTTTAAATGTTTATCTGCCTATCTAGAAATGTATCAGATTAAATCACATAGATTGATTGCATCCATGTGCAATGTTGCTATGTTTCACCGCCATTTAATACATGATACTTCATGTAAGAAACCTGCATTAGCATTCTGGAGAAATTCATCGATTCAGAAGAGGTATCTGCAAGCTTTTTACACTAAAAATCCTTCCCAAATACTAACTCTATATATTTTTAACAGCAAGCAAGTCACTAAGGAAGAGAAGGAACTCTTCTCTGCGAATTTGAGATTGCTACTGTTGTCCCAAAAAACAGAGTTCTTTTACCCTGTGTGCAAAAACCTGATTAATACAGAGTGGAGATAGTTGTTAATTTCGTGTCTGCACAGAGACGGGTGCTAGGTGGTAACTCCACAAAGCTAGCACACACAGCTAACACACTATAGGCATTTTATACGTTTTGAGCAACAATTATCAGTACTTTTAACAGTTATGTTTAGTCACTCTCATTCCCACTGGTTCATGCAATGTCTCATCTTCACTTAAAAGTCACAGCATCTTCTCTTTTTATTGGGCATGTTCTGTGGGGAAGGGGCTTTAGTTGGTAGCTGGCTTTCCCTATCCTAGGGCGGGTTTTTTGCTCTGTTAATTAGGATAGTTCACACACAGTTCAAGTAATCTGGTTTTATCAGCAGCTTGGTTCCCTTTGTGCTTATCTTGGTATTTCCTTGTTTGGCTGATTCATGGCGTCATCCTGTTCCTCATCCCAGGGCCATGTCGTGTTAACTATTTACAGAAGCTGAGTCATATTCTTTAATTTTTGAGTATCTCCAACACTACTGCAGAGTATGAATGCACATGTTAAAATATTTAATAACCCAGAAAAGATGACTCCTCTGTGAATGCAGCTGGTGTTTTTCAGACACATTGTTTAAAAAGGACTTCCGCATATCATTTGGATCAGTTTCCTCCTTAAAAATCAGACCAATGCTACAGCAGGTCAGTCACGGTTTTGTCTAGCTAAGTCTTGAAAACCTCCAAGGACAGAAATTTCATTGCATCTCTGTTCTAGTGTCGCACTACACTTTTAATACCCCACCCCCACCACGTCCTACCTGAACTTCAAGTGCTGTGGTCAACCTGTGGCTACTGCCCTTTGTTGTGCCATCTGTCTCTACCAAGAAGAGTGTGGCACCATTGCCTCTGTAACCATTTCTCAAGAAGCTGTAGGCTTCTATTCAATTCCCCCTTGGCCTCCACCTCCTCCTGTTAAACAAACCCTCAATCTCTCCCTCTCCTCACAGGTCACCTACTCTAGGGCCCTGGCCATCCTCAGAGACCACCATTTTCCAGAAATCTTCTCCTCAGCATTTCTGAATTTAGCAAGGCCTACTTTGGAAAGTATACAGTGAGCACCTTCCTGTTTCCAAAAGACATATTCTTAGATTTTTCCCACATGCTTTTTGGCATTCTTGTTATAATCAATGCATCACCTTTCTTTAATGTTTGGCATACTACCATTGAATATTATTTATTTTACCATAAATGCTTCCTCAGAGATTTGCTTCACAGTACTTCCTGAAATCTAACCTCCCTCCCCTTCCTAAAAAACAAGCATATTAAAAAAAACCCAAACAAAAAAACCCAAACAAACAAAAAAAACCCAAACAAACAAAAAACCCAAACAAACAAAAAACCCAAACAAACAAAAAACCCAAACAAACAAAAAACCCAAACAAACAAAAAAACCCAAACAAACAAAAAAACCCAAACAAACAAAAAACCCAAACAAACAAACAAAAAAAACAAACAAAAAACCCAAAACAAACAAAAAAAACTCAGGGGCCCCAGGGAATCTAAGAACAATAAAAATAGGTCTATTACTTGCAGCCATCTTCTGCAATAGATCACTAAACACTTCTGACTTCAAATGTAGGAATCAAGTTTCAGGAAATTATTTTAAGCCTCCCTCAACACCAAGAATAAAGTTACCAGGAAAACATTAACAGTCTGATACAAGGAACGCTAACTTGCAGCTTCAGGTCAGGAAAGAAGTTAGAAAATTGCTCCAGATAAAAACAAAACAAAACAAGCCATTGAAATGTCTATGGCTTCTCCCAAATGTCTTTGTTGATTAGGAGGGGTGTCAAACTGTTTACTGCCTAACCTAGCTGTCAAGCTCTGCGTATTCCATGAGAGAAGCATGGCTGCTGCTTTATATTGCTTTGGAAGGGTGAAGGTTTCTGTAATGAATTTTTTGTACAATGTCTAAGGTATGCACCTTCTAATCCGCTGACTGAAGCTGTCTACCTTTTAATTTTTAATTCCTGACAGCAATCATAAAGGAGCGTAAGTGACAGATAATTTTATATTCATTCATGAAACTCCATAACAAATGCTCTAAAATTGATGCATGTATGATACTTTGTCTGCTATCTACTGAATTATTCCAAAATTACTCTAGCTGCAATTGTTTAATAGCACTGGGTAAAATGAGGAGGTGGTCTGGTGTTCTCATCAACTGTGAGTCAAAACAAAGCCCACAGCAAACAAAACTGGCTTCAGAGATGACCTTGTACAGTGCTGGCAGCGGTGGGATTCTGGCAGAAAACAGAATCAGGTCCCCAGAAAGTAAGCAGAAGCCCTATTTACTGAAATATTTATTCAGCATATAATGCATTCAAAGAATGCAACATAAGAGTAGTACCAGAGTTTGTAGGTGCAAGACCACGAGAAAAGCAGTATGACAACAGTAATGGAAAAACACTGCCACAGAGGCTCTGGAAAATCCATTAAAAATAACCCAAAAGGATACAGAGCTGGAAGTGGAAGGCAGACTACAGAACTGCAAACGAAAGGTCCTTAACAATACAGAGGTTAAGGGACTTAGGATCATGTGTAAGTAAGTCATAGCTGAAACGAAAGTAATGGTTTAGATATGGGCACAAAGATAAAAACTGTCCAAGTCAGAGAGTCTACTTCAGTTAAAAATACCTACTACATACAGCAGTAGTAGTTCTCTGATTTTGTTACCAGCTTAAGGAAGGGCTGTCATTACAAATGGACTCTACTGAATGAGACCAGGACAGCGAATCTTAAGATCTAAAGGAAAAGAAATATATTAAAAGGGATAGATAAAGGTTACATACACATTGGAAAGTCATGAGTCATTTCTTAACGCAGCCTAAAGTGAGGAGAAGCAGTGGAGATTTATCATGAAGCGTTACATATTATGAACACAGAAGGGCAATTCTACTGAAAAAAAAAAACAAACAAAACAGCCCCAAACAAAAAACCAAAACAAACCCACCCAACAAAAATTGTCTCCTGGAACACATGTAGATATTATACTGACTGGAGGAAAAAAGAAAAAGCACTTACTGTATATTACTATACTATCATCCTCACTCCCCCTACAGTAATAAAAAAATGATTTGACTAAGGGCTTGTGGAAATTAAAGACAACAGTGGTGTTCCTACTTCAATGAAGGCTTACACAAGTGTCCGCTGCTCCAGAATCAGACTGCAAGTAAACCTGGCTTCACCAGGGTACATGGCAAGTTCATTATCATAGGAGCAAGATTTAGAATTCACAAGAAATCCTCCTTTTCCAATCTCTTCTGTAAATGCTGCTTAAACTGAGAGAGCCTTCCCTTGACTCCCTCCCCAATACCTACGAAACCAGCTGGAGCAAGACTATGTATGTCAAACTCATGCTGGCAACAGAAATGTTATTTACTATCCTAATTGAGGAAAATGATCTAACCAAAAATAAAAACCAAAACTCAATTGAAAATTCTAAAAATAAAGTTCACAGAATCGATTTGGTTGGAAGAGACCTCTGGGATCATCGTGTCCAACCTTTGCCCCAACACCACCATGTCATCTAGACTATGGCACTAAGTGCCACATCCAGTCTTTTCTTCAACACCTCCAGGGATGGCGACTCCACCACCTCCCTGGGCAGCCCATTCCAATGCCTACCGACCCTTTCTGTGAAGAAAGGTCTCCTCATTTCTAGCCTGAACTTCCCCTGGTGCAGTTTCAGACGATGCCCTCTTATCCTGTCACTAGTCGCCTGGGAGAAGAGGCCGACCCCCACCTGGCAACACTCTCCTTTCAGGTTGTTGTAGAGAGTGATCAGGTCTCCCCTCAGCCTCCTCTTCCCCAGGCTAAACAACCCCAGCTCCCTCAGCCACTCCTCTTAAGACTTACCCTCCAGGTCCTTCACCACCTTTGCTGCCCTTCTCTGGACTCGCTCCAGCACCTCAAGGTCTTCCTTGAAGTGAGGGGCCCAGGACTCAAAACAGCACTCGAGATGTGGCCTCACCAGTGCTGAGTACAGGGGGACGATCACTGCCCTAGTCCTGCTGGCCACACCATTTCTGATACAAGCCAGGGTGCCACTGGCCTTCTTAGCCACCTGGTTATTAGCTTATTCATGAATACAAATTTATTTCATGTTATTAATGCTGTGTTTTAAATGCTACTCTTACTAACTTTTCTCTTGAGATGGAGGAAAGTTATTGGAGACTGTGTGTTAAAGGACTACTGCCCCAGACAAGTGAGTCTGCACTGGGCACTCCGGAAGCTTTTACTGAACAAAGACTGTTGGAACAGTACACTGAAAAGGAGTTTCTTCTCAGCACCTTGGATGAGCACTAAGTGCAACAGCATTTTAAAGCTAGCAAATGTGTAGTTAAATACATCTTAACTCCCATACGGTGTTTACAATCAACATGGACATTACTGTTATTAACAGTGAAGAAAAGCTATTTTTGAGCTACAGGAAATGAAAGTAAGATTGGCAAAAAGAAATAGTATTATATTCAGGGTCATTTTCTGATTCTCTGGAACACACAAAAAAATTTATGATATTTCTTCCTATTTTTCAGAACATTCTTTACATCTGAAATAAATCTCTCAGTTTTTAAAGCCAAGATTTTTAACAGTTTCACAGAAGGATTAGAACAGAGCCTTATAGCAAAAAAGCTAGCTGCAGACTTAACCGAATGAAGCTTATTGACCCCATAATAGTCACAAGAATGAAGGGTTTGTGCTTAAGTTAGAGTCTTACAATCTATCGCCCTCTAGAACTACCTGAAAGGAGGTTGTAGCGAGGTGGGGGTTGGTCTCTTTTCCCAGGTAACTAGCGACAGGACAAGAAGAAACAGCCTCAAGTTACACCAGGGGAGGTTCAGGTTGGACATTAGGAAGATCTTCTTCAAAGAGTCACTAAGCATTGGAATGGGCTCCCCACAGAGGTGGTGGACTCACCATCCCTGGAGGTGTTCAAAAAACATTTAGACGTGGCGCTTCGAGACATGGTTTAGTGGGTTTAGTGGGCATGGTGGCATTGGGTAGACTGTTGGACTTGATGATCTTTGAGGTCTCTTCCAACCACAACGATTCTATGTTTCTCTATCATTATAAAGAAAAAAATATTTTAGCCTAAGTCACGTAAACATCCTCAGCATTTTTCTCAGTTAATGCTTTTCTGCCTCTTAGCTCTTACAATAACTCTCTGTTGTATAGTTTCTTACAAGTTCTTCTTTGTCTGAATTGTACACCAATTTCAGAGGTTCACCAGTTCCATAAGCTTGCATACTCAAGCCTCACTCCAGTTTTTCTACCAAATGTTCTGAGGATTATTTTTTCTAGTACTTTACAGTGAAAAGCCTCAGTCCTCTTTAACAGTCTCTGGGCTTCACAAGCAAGGGTAAAAGCCTCTGAATACTAAAAAGACTTGAATAGCCAGTATTATCTTTAAATCTCATTCTAAGGGTGATGAATAAGCAGTAGAAAATACTTTTCCATTAAAAATACTTGTCTTTTTTTAAGTTAATGAAAACTTTTGATTTTGCATGCACCACAGAATGCGTGAGATTCATCCACCTCATTTTAGCTACCTCCAAATAAATCACCTAGAATACAGTTGGTCATAATGGTATCTTTTATACTACAAGAAGCGGTAAGGAGCTTCAAGAGCTGATCCATCCTATCTAATCTGAAGATGTATCTTAGAAAAAGTCCACAAAGTCTATGCAGGTGCTTCTCTCTCCCCAGTTTGGCTTAGATGGCATGCCAAAAGAGGATCAAGTTAAGTACCAGAGTGGGCAGGAGAAAACAGACTGCAAAGCCTTCTTATGTTTCCTCCTTGGCAGGTGTCTGTTGGGTGAGAGAGAGTGTAACATTCTTGAACTGGAGAAAACAGACAAACCCTACTGCAAAAGCCTCAAGCCAGTGGACAAAGGAAACTGCCAGTCATTTCACATAAGCTGTTGCGACAAGCCTGCAAACTGTATTTGAGAAAGGCAAGTGAAGCATCTAGGAAAATACAAAGTCATTAGCTTGTGCACATAAGCATGCAAGAAATGGAAAAGCTAAATAAAAAGCAGAAGATGGAAAGAAGCTTGTATCAGATAAGACTACTATCTTTTATCGCTAAGATAAATTACCTTTTCCCAGAATAAACCAATGCAGTCGATTTAATCCACCCTGCAGAATCATTTAATAAAGTACTGTACAGGAAAGCTCTGTTTCAGGCGGAGTAGATCAGTATTAGTATGGAGGCTATACAACTGATCACACTGAAAGGGTTATAAAGGAGACTCTGGAAGGTGGCCAAAATAACCATCTTGGGACCAAGAAATACACAAATAAATAAATTCATTAGTGACACTGGCAAACTATGACATTAAAACATGCTGTCAATACAGAAGACAGCTGGGTCAGGAAGAACAGAATGACTTTTAGGACAAAATCATAGGAAAGGACTTCCAAAAAAAAAAAAAAGAAAGAAAAAAAAAAAAAGGTAAGTGAAACTTGTGAAGGTTTTAAAGAAAAATCAGCGAACACAAACAGGAGGCAAAAGAGCTGTTCACACTGACACAAGAACAAAATGTACAAACTTGCCATACATAAATGCTAGAAATTTGACAAAAATAATTAGAAGCAATAGGCCTACACAGCTCCCAAGGAGATACTGTCCTTGGTATCCCCTTGCTATATTAAAGAATTACGATTATGTAATACTCGACATAAAGCTCCTTGAGCCTCATGAGTAAGTCATGGGGACTGTTCGGATATGAGGGTTTTGCCTCACTCTAAAGAGTCTAAAGACTTGTACTTACCTAGATGATTACTCATTAATAAAAAACATCTCTTAGGTATTTTGCCCTTCAATCCCCAATTACACGTAACATTGTTGGTATCACATAAGAGCAGTAATCTCTAAAACTGTTACATTCCAGTCAATTCATTTACTATACTTCATAGTTTATGAGCGCAAATATCACATGAATAACAGTTTTAATGATTTTCAACAAGGCTTACACAATTTAGGTATACGGGTATTTCTAAAAAATCTGACTTACATCCCTCTTATACTGAGAAAGTATTTGGAATTCAGAGTTATGGACACAGGTTTATGAACATTTTTTGAGGCAGGAAGAAATTTTCAAATCCATATTCAAATTTACATTTGGTATCATCATTCTGTCTCAGAGATTAAACTCTGTCTTAATCCATACTTCAAAGGGAGTAAGAACAGCATTGTGTGCCATACCAGTATCTGCCTCAGAATAACGCCTACAGCTGACCTTTAATTTGAGAACAGTTAAATTTATTTTTCATTCCAAATACAACTTCATTACTATTCCTAAACTTAACTTTAAGTCCTATCCCTACGTGAATTACAAGGTATTTCACAATTCTGGTTCTGAGAAGCTGTGGACAGTGGTTTGCTGTAATTCCATCAGCACTACTGGAATTAAAAAAAGTGGACTCAAAACTCCAGTGATTCAGAGAAAGATACCTCCACCAGTTCCTTAAGACAGTTAAAATACCTACCAACTTTGTCTCCAGCCTTTTCCTTGTTTTTTACAAGATCCTTAGATCTAAATAACTACAGGATTTATATATGTGTATACATACATATACATGTGTATAGTATATCATTATACTTTGACCTGAAAGCAAAGTAGCAGATAAAATTTACAATAAATGCAGCCTTTTTACTATATCAACAGATATCTGCCATAATATAAATTGTTTACTTAAATTTAACTGCTGCAGATTCTGGCAGGCAGTAAAATAACCGAGTAGACTTTGGTATTTAAAAATACAGTACAAGGTTACGCTTCCAGTTCTGAAGTAGAAATACCTTAGGTTTTTATAAACAGTGTTTCTAAGGTTTCATTTTGCTTTCATGCAACCCTATCAAAATGCAAGGATCTGCATATTTCAATCTAATCAACAGTGCTAAACATTAGGTATCTCCAATCAACAGTGCCAGTCCATTAGGAATGACAGAGAGGTACCAGAACCAGCGTTTTCACAGTCGTAACCATACCAAAATACAGCCTGGCGCTCTACTACTACCTTCGCACTTGTAAAATCAAGACAGGAAACGCTAGTTTAAACAATTGCCTGTACCAAGTATAGAGACCACACGATTGAACACTCTATTCTCCAGCAGTCCATAAAGGTTTCATACAGAACCTGTGGCACACATTTCCAGGGGCACGATTCTCAATCCTGACTTCCAATCATCTGGAGTAGGGACTTGGCTGGAATGCTTTGCAGCTTCTCTTCCCTACCCACATACTTACATTCCCTTCCCACCGAAACCTGAGAGAACAAGAGTATGTCCCACTCTCACTGTGATGTAGAACAAGAACGCAGTCATCGTGGTGCTCATGCAGCCCACAAGCTCTGAAGCATTTATGTACCCCAGAATTAGCTGCAGCCTGGTGAATTTACATCGTTATCACACAGGAACGCTGTACAGGCAGTGGTAGCCCAAGTGAACCATAGAATCATTTATGCTGGAAAAGACCTTCAGGATGATTGAGTCTAACCGTAACTATCCCCACTATCAGATCATACACTCTCTTCCTGCAGTCTTCTGCTTCATTACTTTCCAAACCGATCCTATGGACACCAGCCTCCTATAACATGTGACCCTGGCATATGTCTAAAGCAGGTCCACCCAGTGACCTGAATTAAGCAGCTGGTTTGTACCCTAACCATGTATGATCACATAATCACAATGTTGTAATGCATGCACACAGAGTGCAAAGCAAAGCTGCAAACATAACTTTAGTTCTGGTACTGCCTAACTTCTTGACTCCACAACATAAATGGTGCTCTTACAGGGCCTTGTTGTTAGTTTGCTTGGAGTTTTTTCTTCTTGTTGAGGGAAAGGGAAGGGGCAAAACAGAGGAGTAGTATAACAAAAGCCTGAGAAAGCAGACACTCCACTGCATGGCACTGTGGAGATCCATTCAGCTGTCAACAACTTGTATATACAACAGGACTACCCAACTTGAGCTAAGAAATTAAGCACCAGTTTTTAATACTCATTGCACAGCAGCATTATGGTGTTATTGTTGAATAGCTCACTTCACCATCTCAAATATTTCTGATGTCTTCCAGCTGAAGAGACCGATTCAGTGATCTTATAATCTTTTCTTGAATATACTGTAATGCAGAGAATTTAACCTCTTTTTTTTCTTATAAATTACCTCAACGTATGTGCTACAGTTCAACCTCAGTCTTTGTTTTAACAAACAGTAAATGTATCTCTTCCTCGTTACATACAATTTTTCTGTGCTGTTATCTCCAACTGGTATCCTTCCCATTTCTGGTTCCTGTTCTCTCTTTGATTTTTGTTTTTATTTTGCTGCAATTTCCATGTACGCTATCATTCCAGAATTCTATTTTCACTAGCTCTATACTCTGCCTGCAGTAATTTCTCTTCAGTAACAGATTACCTTTCCGCTGAGCATAAAGGACACACTTTGCTGCCCTAGGTTACTCCTGTGAGCTAACTCAGGAGCTCATGTATAGACACACAGTTCTCTCCTCATGAAGTGTCACCTGGCAATCAGCTGGCTCCTAAAAGACTCAGCAGTGATAGAGTGTTTTGGGTCACACCCAAGGGCTGCAGTCTACCAGCATTTTCCCTGTAAACTGAAACAGTTAAACAAAACAAAAGAAAACCATCAAGCCACCAAAAAACCTCACATGATTTGGTGCCTATTCATTGCAGATCATATAAATACAAATAATAATGAAAAGTACATGTTTCTTTTTTGCACTCCTATTGACTAATGTAAAGACAGTTGACTCTTAGGTTTGAAGTACTGCACACACATTTCAGTTCACACCATGCTTGATGTCCCTTGACACAGGCAAACATTCCAACCAAAACCAGTGTTACATCTTCCTGTCTTTTGCAGATAGACAGATTTACGTACATTATATATTACTGTCAAAGCAAGGCAACAGAACAGAAATCGGTGACAACTCCTAATGTATTTAAACACTACCAGTCTCAAGAAAGAAGGGCTCAGCTTTTACATGGTAATCAAAACTATGCTTTCCTACAATTGCTGTTTCCCTCGGTATTTGTCATAGTACTTTCAGAAGTTATGAAAAAAAGAATGTCATGTTGAAAGTTGTCAGAACCTCTCATCAAAATATCAGAAAAGAATATAAAAACAGGCAAGTCTATTTCAAACTCTTCTTACTATTCTGTCCCTTTTGCCACTTCTTTGTGATGTCAGTTCACTGTTGTTCACATGAAGACAGTTCTGTCCTGGACATTATTTGAACTGATTAACAAAGAGCTCAAACAAAATTCCTGTCTTTTCTTGTAGTAAAATAAAGTAAATGTCAGTCAAATGTGAGATACTAGAAATTTGTTTAGACTGACAGAGCTAGGATTTAGACTTCTGAGTTCATGAAACTAAATCCTGTATTCCAGAGATGCCAGAAAATTTCTCAGTAGCAACTTTTCAACTGCCCAACTATTAGACTTGCAACCACTGAAAACACAGAAGTCCTGGGAGCTCCACAGATAATTTTTTTTTAATTAAGTATACACTATGAAAGACCAGCGATTAATTTCTATAAACAACAACTCTCGTAAACAACAGAAATCATCTATAGAATACTGAGTTACACCCCCACCTCCAGTATAGGTATATCCCAATATACGATATCCTCTTTTTGAATATTATGAAAAAGTAAACGGACACTACTAATCATTGTAGATGAGCAAAACTGAAGATATTTGGGGATATTTAACCACTGCTCAACCATCCTTCAAGTGGTAGTACACACAAATCATGAATCTACTTCTCCTTCTCCGAGTTTGCCTTTCATCTGCTTAGAACAGATGCGGTGAGGCCAGTACAACAAAGTGGAAAGCTGCTGCCTCATCAGTTACAAGTCTCCACACACCGTTACTTGCATTTAAGAATTCTGGTAAAAGTCTTCCATAACTTAAAAAACCCTGCATAAATGATCACATATTCATGGAGTGCTTTAGTTGGAAGGGACCTTAAAGATTATCCAATTCCAACCCCCTAGCCATGGGTAGGGACACCTTCCACCAGACCAGGTTGTTCAAAGCCCCATCCAACCTGGCCTTGAACACTTCCAGGGATGGGGCAGCCACAGCTTCTCTGGGCAACCTGTGCCACTGCCTCACCACCCTCACCGGGAAGAATTTCTTCCTACTATCTAATCTAAATGATGTAATTCAAATAGAATTTTAAAAATTAGTTTTGGACTGCATGGTATCATCATAATTGGATAGCATGCTGAAAGGAGATTAGAGATTAGTGAATCATTAGTGTATAATTAGTAAGTTAGATCAGAGAACCACAGGATTCACTTTAAATGTGGCATATAAAGAAAAGTTTATACCACTAAAGAAACTGAGAATATAGCTTAGAAATCAGACTTACCATTCTTGGTCAAATACTGAACATTTGTCATCACTCCTTCAGTGTAAGCCCCTGGTTCATAATTGTCCATCTCACCCGAAACAATATGAGCTACTCTTGAAGCACGTCCTCGGATTGCACCTGCTGCACGATCTAAATTGTCCGCATTTTGCTCTCTCAGTGCAATGATACACTTGTTTACATCCTCAAGAATATGGCTTTCTGCAAATAGAACAACATTTCCTTTATGATGGCACCTCTTACACAATCAGACATATTTTAGACACGGAGCTGATTGCATTTTTTCTTCCCTTGTTGAAATGCATTGGCCAACACAGGCTTGGATAAAAAAGCTTACACTATTAAATCTACACTGAACTCACCTTGAAATTCTTTAAACAACTGGATTCCTAGAATTCAAAGGTACAGTAATACTCTTTGACAAGCAACAGCAACAATAAAATAGTCAGAATGAAGGAAAATTTCGAGGGATTAAAGCTCTTCTTGTTGAAACCTTTAGCCATTGTGACAAAAGGTTCCATAATGAGATGAATCTCCATTGCCCCAACAAGTAAACCAAGTTTTTTTACATTAATGTGTTAGGATGTTCATGCTCAATCAAAATCTTACATGAACAGAAAGAGCAGTATTTTTGCCTGGTACTAAAATTACACTATTACTTATTAAATTATTGCAGTATGCATCATTATTACAAAATTTACATTGATTATGTATTTTCTATACAATTTACATTTCTTCTTATTTATAGTAATATATTTACTGTATTACTATGTGTATTATTAGTTTATATGGTATCGGTGACATTCAAATAAGTATGTGTAAATATATAGCTATATACACATGCATACAATATCACTTTATCAATATATTGACACCATTATGCAGCACTGGCTTTCCTACTACAGCTACATTATTTCACTATGCCTTCTTGCCACACAGTACCTCCCCCCCTTCAGCTATCACTATCATTGCCCAATGATAGGATTTCTCTTTTATTATTATCATGCTTTCATGCCTACAATATTCTTTTCCTTATTAGAATTTTCCTCTTTAGAATTCATGATCACCTAACAAATTCAAAGCCACACAGAGGAAATGAAGAAATTCTTGTTTGCTTCATCTTTTCTACAGTATGGCAACTGGTTTATTGTCAACTCTAGTTAAATGATTTGCCACAACATATCCAAAGCCTATCCATTTTTACTTTACCAATTAAAACATATATATATTATAGTCACCTTCTGCCTGTCCAAATATACATACATTCAAAATTTTACATTCCTGGCACAAAACGGAACACAAAGTTTGGGAATAGGCAGGGAGATGCTGTTCATCTCTGTGAAAAACATAATGACACAGAACCTCTGAAAGTCAGAAAGTCTCTCAGACACCAGTTCTTGGATGAGAGATTAAACAGGTTAAAGATGATCCACCTAGTAATAAGCTTTAAGACAAAAATAAACACGCATAAAAACATCCCATTAGCAAAGGGCTGAAAGATGCAATAAAAAGGGGCTATTCTTCCATAGCACTATTTAAAATAAACCCACAACAGTATGCATCACAGTAATTGCTATCTTCTGACTATAGACAATATTTAACATCCAGAAGGCTTCTTCAATATTTGATAAAGACGAAGAAACACCTGGGAGCTGAAGAAGTGTATGTTGTACAGTTAACCAAAGAGGTGCACAGTGGTGTCTTTGCTTAGGATGGAAGTTGAAATAAACTGACTCTGTCTTCCTTACGGATCAGATTATGTTTATACCTGGTAGTCACCTCCAAGGCAGGCACAACTGCAACATTGCTTTTGCTGTTTCCTCTTTGACAGACTTGTTTGTTTGTTTGTTTTTAAATGGCAGTAGTTGCCCTATGCTAAGACAAGCTGAGCTGCCCGACACGCTTCCACACCAAAAGGCACCAAACAGTCAGCACAGAAGAGACACATCTTGAACCTTTCTTTGCTATTTCACTCAACTCTATGTGATGTAATGACCCCACTGAAGGGAGCTTGATGTCAATTTGTGTCTAAGACAGCCAGAAAAGAGAAATTAGTCTAACACACATGAATACAACATGAGCATGGCATATTAGCATTTCCAAGTCACCTACACAAAATGTGAACAGTTAAGAACAAAGATTTGGCTAGAGGAAAGCACAGGGAAGAAATGGTTGCCTAAAGACGGATGGAAGCAACCGTTGGGTTGACACTGTCTGAAATGCAAACTTAGACAAATGCAGAACAGTGCCAAGCAAAGAAGAATTATACAATTCCTCTTCTAAAAAAAAAAAAATATTACCCCTCTCTCTTTCTGAACATCCATGTCCTCAACACTTTTCAAAAGCACCAGTAAAGCTGCACTTGTGCTTAATGAATTATTTTTTTGATACTTAAATATATAGTAATGGGTGCAGGAAGGATGGAGTTGAAGGAGAAAATACTTGTATTAAAGTAAGACTGGTCATAAAACCAAAGGGTAACAAACCCGAGTAAGAATTCAGGTCAAGCTAAAAGAGACTATCAGTAATGTCAAGAGTTACAGAGAGAACAGGTATGTGGTATGCTAGTATTCCCACCCACACCTCCAATACTGAAGGATGTGTTCCATTCTTTCAGGCAAAGCCATGTAAATACAAAACTTAACTTACAGTATGGAGACTAATACCATAAAATATAACTGAAAAAGAGAGTATGTTTATGGCTTTAAAGCTTAAACACTTCTTAAAAGCTTCCACACTAGTTTTGGTATTGAATTTCCTTTCCTACACAGACCTAAAATCTGCTTTCTCTCTCAGAGAACGTAACACAAGAACATCAGAAATGCAAGATGCGAAGGTAACAGATTTGTTCTATCTTTAGAAGTACCACTGTGAACTTCTCTTTCACTAAGCCAAGAAATAATTCAGAGCTTACATGTTTCTTGTTAACTCACACAACTGCCATTCAGTACATCTGTATTAAATTACATTTCATGTTACACAATTGGACAACCACGGTAACTCGGACAGACAAAATACACCATTAGGTAATCCTGAATTACTGAACTGCATCTGGCATGAGTATCCTGGGGTTCTACATATGCAAAAATTATGAATTCTGGTTCCATTTATGAAACTGCTACATCACAGAATTCCTCTGTGAATAGGGAACATCCATATCCTTTCAGGTACATGTCACCAATCTCCACGGTCAGCAAAAAAAAAAGTTTAATAATGGTGACTTTGTTAGCACTGTCTGTTCAGTCCGTGCACATGCTGTAACTACACCCATGGACTACCATCCACATGGAAGCAGGACAATGAGAAGATTGGCAACTATTGCAGTTCCACCCACGCCAAACACAACACACGAAACTGCTGAAAGAAAGGGGCAAAAGACAAGATGTGCAAAGATGTTCCAGGACTGCCCTGTGCTGTACAGGTTTTTTCCAGGCAACTGCTCCTGTGTGCTTTCCATAGTGGGAGGCTTCCAAACAAACCAATATATGAACGTGCACAAGGCTGAAAAAGGCTGAAGCACTAAAGGAAAGAGGGCTGATATGCACAGAATGCAGGAGAAAGGACTAACAAAACCCCACTTCTGCTGCCATAGTTGTGTCTAAAATGAAGCAGTACAGGTCACCATTGCATTAGGTTTAATATTGTCCAAGTGTTAACATAGATATTTACAGAAATGTACAGTGCAACCTTCACTTTAAGGGCCTTTGTGTGAAGACTACACTGCCTTTTAACTGTTCAGCAAAGACAACTAAAGGGCTCAGTCCTGTTTAAATAGAGAGGTAAGGCTCTTCTGATATCTATCAAGTGAAATCAACATTGGTAACTTGTTATCTTGTGTGATATGAATCTCAAGTAAATTCAAATAAAAGTAATTGCATGCAGCCTAATGGAACTACCATACGAATGGAACACATGATGGAAAGCTCCCAGTTTCCAAACCCTTCTAAGATCTGAAAAACAACAATTTCATGGAGAAGGAAAAAGCAAACTTGAGGCCAGATACTCAACGGAACCACAATTAGACCTGCATCTCGTGGTCCAAGATCCCAATTAGCTGCTTCCTTCCAAACTGGTAAGACTACTTTTAAGTCATTTTAGATTCTAACTATCAAAACCCATAATAATATCAGGGAATATAAACTAGAAAGTGATATATCCTTCCAGATATTGTGTTTCAAAGACGACAGATGTAGATTTTATTAACTGTATATGGTCCATCCACTTCATACTAGAAAAGATGTGCAATATCTTTTCTTGCTACATCGATACATTGTTACACGTAAGGCATCAGTTGAGAACCTGACAAATGCCATATTTATGTCAAAAACTCACAAGCTCTTGTCAGCATGACAGAACGCACAGACAATACGCGCACTCAATGAGCATAAATGACCTTGTCCCCATACACTGGTACTATAGAGTGGTAGCTTTTCTGAATATTCATAGCCAACACACAGTGTCCCACAATGTTCTGAAGCTCTTCCCAGATGAGCTACTTCACAATCAATAAAACCTTGCTTAATTTTCCCAAGCCACAAACAAGCTTATACATTTGCCTTAGCACATCTAATGGAAAAGGAAAGAAATCAGCACTGATCACAGTCCAGCTAAGATTGTTTTAACCTGTATCTTTCTTACAGATGCTTTCTCCTCCTATACAAAATGTATTAGATCAACTTTTGATTTTTATCCAAGTATGCTACTTGCCAAAGCAGAAAACAAAGATTAGGATGATGTACCATCTCTTTGTCATGAGTCAGTGTCTAGCATAAGAGTTAACTGTAACAGTGGATTGATAGATGGTTAAAGAAATTGTCAGATTGCCACGGTCACGACAGCAATTATCATGAGTGGTGCACCATACCTTCTGATTTTCCTTTGGGATCCTGGGGTTAGTCGTACTGGCCAAAAATCCTATCTCAGTTGAGCTAACCACTGGGTAATAAAGCTGTCTTTGACAAAGCCATGACTCAGACTGTCTCTGGGACAAAAATCAATAGCTCTTCCTTTGCATGTCATCTGAAAAGACAGGTGATGCCCTTCCACTCCACTTGGTACTGATAAGGCCTTAGTTGAAGCACTTAAAGTTTCTTCACTCAGTTCAAGAAAATTGTGGATCAAATGGGGACATTACATAACAAAGAAAAGAATTATTATTGAAGATTTAATAAATATAGTATATGAAGTAGCATTAGAAAACTCAATTTGTTTGGTCTTCTGAAGATAAAATGGAAAATAAAACATACTTTTCTGCAAGCCCTAAACCATAAAATTAGATGTAGAAACGTATGCAGTGATAGCGTAGCCTGACCAAAATTATTTCTATGTTTTACGATCTGTTGGCATGATAAAACAGGAAGCAAAGAAATTCTGCAAAAAAAGTAAAATTCCTTTCAGACCACTCCTATTCCCTGGACGTGGTACTTTACATTGCTACTCAGAAATGGATTTCAAGTTTTCCAATAAAGGTACTACCTAGTACGGCAAAAGATGTGCTCCCGCAGACTCATAATGCTTTGGTGAATCCCCAAAAGATACTTGAAAGCAAATAGTATTAACAATGTCCATACTTAGATTCAGCAATTTCTGGTGCAAAAGTTAAGAGAACAAGACTGTCAAGTGGAAGGTGCAAGTCCCAGTATACAATTCCCTGTTATCACTCCTCCCGTATTCAGACAAAAAAAAAAGAAGCTGCATTTAATTCCCACCTTTTTGCTACAAACCAAAGTTCAGAGAATACTCAAGGCAAAATCTCCAAGAGCAATCTTATGAAATAGATTTTCTTGGCACTTGGGGCTCTTTTAATGTAACATCTACATTCCACAAGCAAGACGATGTCTTAGTCACTATTCAAAAAAGAAATCACTGGTAATCACTTAATGTTCAAAGTCCCTGGCAACTTCAACAGAATAATTTTTAAATTAATAAAGAAGTGGAGAAACAGAATTACTCAGAACAAGGAAAATAAATATCCTTTCTTCTCTGACTGTATTAACTAAATATATTTTATCTGCCAAAACTAAGAAACTAGATGATAATTTCTAATATTACTTGTTGCTAATCCAGCTGGCAACACGGCCATTCTGTCTCAGATCAAGAGTAGTATTGAGAGGCAGGGTTTACAATGGTCTGGTATTTACTCAAATGCAAGCACAGTGCCTCCAAAATGCTCAGTTTTCAGACATATACAGCTGTAATATAAAGTGCTCATAAACCTAGATTGTTATATCCATCTTAAAAAAGGCAAGGAGGAGGATCCAGAAAGCTACAGACTAAGGTTCCACCTCAGTTCCGGGAAAAATTATGGAACAAGACCTCACAGAAGGAATTTTCAGGCACACAAAGGGCAAGAAGAAGATTATAAACAAACAACATTGATTTGCCAAGGGCAAATCAAGCATGCCCAAACTGACTGCTTTCAGTGATGAAAGGCTGGCTCTGTGGATGAGGGGAGTGCATTGGCCATTTCTTACTTCAAGAACACTTTTGACACAGCTTCCCACAGCCTCCTTACAGAAAAACTAGAGTGATAGCATCTGCGTGGGTGAACAAGGTTGTTGTTCAAGGGTGGGTGAACAAGGTGAACAACACAGAGGAGTTGTCAGTAGTTCAAAGTCAAACCGGAGGCTAGTTAGGACAGCTGCTCTTTAGGAAGGGTTGATGCTGAGGCTGATACCATTTTAATTTCTTCATTAACACCTTGGGCAATGAGACAGAATGCATCTTCAGCAAGTTGGAAGGTGGTATGAACTTAGTGGACTGGCTGGCTGGTACTCTAGAGCACATGGCTGCCGTTCAGAGCAACCTTGACAAGCTGGACAAACGCACCAACAGGCAACTGGTCAGAAGTTGAACCAAACGAAAGTTAGAACTTGATGTAAGGGAAAGAAAAAAAAAAAAATTCTTCATTATCAGCATGGTGAAACACTTAGAATAAATTGCCTGTTGAGACCAGAAATTAATTGATGCAGAGAAACAGGTGCAAATGCTTTTGTTTTCAAGTACTAGATAAAATAAATTATTATTACTTTTAAACAACACTGAGAAAGTCTGCCACAACCACAATCTCTTCCTGAAAAGGGAACTGTAATGCCAAGAGAGAGCAAATTTGGAAAGCATATACATGAAAAGCCTCCTGAGTTAATAGGTATGCCTCATGTTAATGGGTACTAAGCTGCAAAGACAACTTTTCCTCAAAGAGTATCATGCCTAGGAAGTGTGCCAGAGTTCCAGGGAACAGTGAGACAGTTTGGAGGAAGGTAAAAATCTAAGAGTGTCCAGTATCATGGGACATAAACACAAAAATATGGCGGCTATCTCAAACAGTGAGCTGGAGGCTGCAAGGCAAAAGCTACAAGACAATAGAAGAATAGGGATGGAAAATGAAGATGAATGGGCGCAGAGAAAAGAAGGGATGGCATAAAGGCACCTCCCTAGGCAAGGTACCGAAGTTCTTCAGGATCTGTCACTACCTGTGCAAGTCCCTATAGATGACATTTGAAGGAAAAAAGAAGCAGCACTTTAAATTGCATAATAAATTTCTTGTTTATGTTTTTAGAAACTTCAACCTGCAGTCTGAAACGTTAACTTCAGTTCTGTTCACAGAAAATACTAACTGAAGTGTGTATTTCTTTCGGATTTTACCTTAGGGTGAACAAAGTACTGACTAAGTGGGCAGCCTCTCCTTAAGGTTCGCTTTCATTCACATATGTACGAACGATTCCAAGATGTTAGTATTTAAACTCAAGAAAGCTAAAAAGGAAAAACAAACAAAAAACCCCCAAAAATCCCCCACCACATCACCACCAAAAAAGAATCTCTGAAAGTAAGAATGTTTCCTAAAGTAAGTGTCCATTAATTACAGAGTTGGCAGTCCAAAACAATCAGTTTAATTGGCTAATGAAGATTTCAGATTACAGAAAATTTCTCTCCCTGCATGAGTGAGAACCTTATAGCTACATTAATCCTTTCCAGAGTTTTATTTCTTTCCCTCATTCATTTTAACATGATTACAGTAAGATTTGGCTGGTCTGAGATGCTAACCGCTTATGTTTCAATCCTTGCCCTCAATTTCTTGGGCACAAAATTCAGCCTACAGATGGGTTCCTGGATTGTCAGCTTCCCCATTCAGCATCCAGGTATATTCCAGAATCTTGGAGAAATCAAGGAAGCACAGTCTTAAAACTCAGCATGCTTAAGTCTCTCTCCTTTCCTACAGCTTTACATGAGCCAGGCTCTGAGATGTCTGACAACAAGGAAGTACACTGTAAAAGCATACAGACCATCCTGATGGCTGCATAAGGATCTGAAGAGAGGAAAGGCAGACAAAAAGTAGACCATAAGCATGGATACCTGGATGGGGAAGAGAGAAAGAGAAGCCAGGAAAAGCAGAAACTTAAGGTTTCCCAGCTGTGTAGGAGTCATTTCTCTATCAACACACTCCAGTTCTCTCCTGGGCTACAAGAGCAAGGAAACACATTCCTCCAGAAACACGCAGAGGTGACATGCACTCATACAACTTGCCCCCAGCCTTTTCACTTGGCCTAGTCATCTTAAACACATCCTTCTTACATCAGCTGAGAGATTTTACACATTTTGGGGACAATCCACCTCATCCTTTACGTACTCATGTAAACGTGTTCAATTGACTTAGGCCTTAGAGGTGCCCATTTTTCTCCTCTGGTTACAAAAAGCTAAAAATGTTTAGCTCAGTTTTTATTCTAAAAATCACACGAGATGGTTCATACTCACATTATCTATGATAACATACACAGTAACAAAGAATTTTTTATGTATTAATACGCTGTAATATGATGCTGACTCTGCAGGACAAGAAGGGAAAAATAATGAATTGGAAATGGCAGCAGGACATAGAAGAGGAGATAACGAGGGAGAAGAAGAAACAGAGCATTCTTGTTTAATCCTTGGAAATCACCATAACCACAAATCATGTTTGCAATATGCCCCCATCCCCTTCCCAAACGCTACTAACTTCCAGAATGTACACGGCAAATTTTACTCAGACTAGCCATGTCTCAGCTATGAGCCTAGGTAACTGTAATTATCTTAACAACCATTCTCTCCTAAAAGAGCATTCTCTTCATCAAAGTATCTATAACAGATCCAAGAAGCCATGAGTGATCAGCACACAACCCTCATCTCCGATACCACTCAGCAGAAGTTTAGTTTTAGTGAACACAGCATGCTGGAAGAACACTGCCAGGTGACCTTAACTCTGCATTAACAGGTTAATTGACTCTGGTCTTTCACTTCTTCACTCAGGTGTGAGGCTGACGAATGAGAGATAACAGTCAAAATGAAACAGGTGTGGATCTGGGGGGGTGGAAATCACTGCAAGGATAATGAGGTTCACCAGAGTACTGAACAGTTGCTCAGAGAGGTTGTAAAATCTCTGTTCTTAGTCTGAATACAGAGTGGGCCCAGCTGTGAGCAGCAGGATGGACTAGACCTTGAGGTCCCTTCCACCTAGAAGGATTTTATGATTCTGTGACACAGAGGGAGAAAATTATTAAGAACTGCCAGTCAAAAAGAGCACGGACTAAGGCTGACATATCCAGGCTCCATAAATTACTGAAACATGCCTTCTCTGCATCAGCAAGTCCTTTTACAGATTTACTCATAAAATTCTTCAGAGTATTTGCCACCGTCAGCCTTAACTTATGCTTTTCTTTTTTTTTTATTATCTTAGACATAATAATTACTTTTCACTCTTCCCTTTAGCTACTGGATAATGGAGATTTGCTTGCCTTACAAAATTATGTCATATCTTCCTTAGTATGTGGCATCCAGTTCATAAAATATACAGGAAAACATCAAGGCCCGTTCCCTTCATTTACACAGCAATGCACAACCAAAACATTTTTTATTCTCCTCAGAACATTCCCTCTCAAAAAATACAGGAGATCGTTTCCCTTTCTGTCACCACTATAAACCTCAGGTAAAAATTCTGGGAGCCTTCTTTTGCCAGCAGATGAACTACAAAAGGGCAAACATTTTTCTTTGGATTTTTTTTCTCTTTGTTTTTCCATTCCCACCAGCTTTTCATCAGACTACCAGAACTGTCTGGGGGAGAATTCTTAACTACAGGAGAGGACTCTCCTTCACCATATGAACAGAAGACTGTGTGATACCTAAAATGCTTCACAAGCCTTTCTCTTTGGTCTTTTGTGTCCCATCTGCCCCTTTTGAAGGGAGAGTTGCTTACAGAGAATTAAAGCAGATAGAGGCAAAGAAAAAAAGAAAAAGAAAAAAAAAAGTTGTATTCTCAGTGCTATGAAAGTAGAGATTCAATTTTCCATATCATTTGCTCTGCCAAAAGAGAAGAGCTGAAGTCTGCAGTTTTACTGCCTTAGGTGAAATATGAGTTGGCCCTAAACGGGGCATAAATAAATCTTTTTTCTGCCCTTCACTATGGCTGAGAAATGGAAAATTTATTATTGCTTTCTAAAATCTGCATTCAAAATCCAAATCTAGCTAAAATATTATCTAACTTCATGAAAATATCTCTTAACTCAGAAAGGCCTTGATAAATCATAAATCCTTAAGTCCAAAATGGCAAATGCAATGTTTTCTGAATAACGGATTATATATGTATATATATAAAGGAATTCGTTTATGCCAGGAATTACACAGAGTTTTTCACTGAGCTCCAGTCTTATCTCATTGGAAATGAAAGTCTTTTGAACATTGAAATAACTAGCCAGATTACAGGGAAATAGCTCATAACACATATCTTAAAAATCAGTGCATAGCTGATATCCTAGCTAATAATTTCAGGGCAGACGCTATAGAATGAACAGCTGGCAATCTTCCTAGCTTGGACCGAACAGCATAAAAGAAATTTGCAATTACTAGGAAATACTCAGTGTCTGTCTTTGGATCAGCTGGAGGATTTGGTCAATTTATCACCTTCAAAAGTTTCAATTTCCTCAGGGGGGTAGAGGAGGGGGAATTAACAAACATGAAAATTTATCACCTATTTCCTTTTGCTAGATTAGTGGTGTATAATTGGACACCTTTTGCGCTACCTGTTTTACAATGTGTGCAACAAAGCAGACCACATTATGTTAAATGGTAGCTATTTCATTTATGTCTATAAAATATTGTCAAAAGATAATAGCCATCTGCCACGCTTAGATAATTGTTCAGGTGAAAACACTGACTTTATGATAATATTCTCTTGTAACAGCTTTACATCTGCTATGGTAAGCATATGATGAACACCTAATATTTCTGTTTGACACAATAGCCAACCCACAGATAGGGCAAATGCTAACAGATGGAAGACAGTTAATTGACAAGAGATAATCTGGAGTTGGAAACTCCAGACTCTCCCTACAAAAATGATAAATTCTAAGCTGTGATAAATCTGTCAGTTTTCCTGGTGGAAGCATTCTACTCATCTGTGAATTGTGGTGTTTACTGTTGAAAACAGTTACCTCTCAAAGTATCAAACTTGCAGAAAGAAAAGCTGCCTTTTGTTTAGATCAGTTTTCCCACTGAAGCATAAGCTGGTATTTTTGTTGCTGGAGGGAGTGGGGGGTGTTGTTTTCTTTGGGGCATTTTTGGGGTTCTGGAGGGGTTAAGGTTTGGGGGATTATTTAAGGTTTTTCTAATACTACCACACATGGCACTTCTGAGACCAAATTTGAAGTATCTGCTAAACTTATTGGCAACAGAAGTTTGGACACATAAGTCGGACTTTGTGCAACCCACAAATTCAAACAGACATGTTCTTTGATTTTGCACTCTTTTTTTTTTTTTCTTTTTTTTTTTTCTCCCATATGTGCTAAGGATTCCCAGCTTTGTAGCCAACAGGCACACGTCCTATCCAGTTGCTGAAGGTTCCAAAGGGCAGGCTGCCTTCTGATCATCAAGAAAACCTCATCAGCATCCTACTGCTTGATATCAAGTTCACAAGAGGAGACCTTAAGGGAACACAACACATTCAACAATCAGCTTTTGCTCATCCTGTGCACGTACGTTATGCCTGTTTTCTCAAGTTTCATTTTTAAAGGAAATATGGGGTTGACATGCTGTACACCGGCCTGGCTGGCTAACTTGCAGCAGTAAAAGCACATACCAGAAGTTTCAAAACTAAACACAACTGGAACCTACTCCCCCAAATCAAGATTTTGTATCACATCCTAGGAAGTATGGCATTCTGCACCATAGCAGCATTGTCACTTTAAACTCTCAGTGCCACTGATCAAAAAAATCTTATCATTTGGTTGTGCTTATTTAAATACCATCTTTTAGAACACTTGTGTATGCTTCCAGTAGGTCTCATTACAAAAAGCAAGCAAATCAATTCCTGCAAAGCTGCACAAAACCATTAAAATCTACTGCCACAGCTGCAGCTGGAAAGCTATTAGCAACCAAGCTGTTAGGAAATAAACAAACAAAAAATTAATCCCAATCTGCATCAAACCCATGCATCTTAGACCATGCTCCAAAGGCTGCCAAATCTGAACTCAGCCAGATCAAAGACAAAGTGAATTCCAAATGCATCAGCCTTCAAAACTCTGGAAGAAGATGCCAGTAGTTTGCAAAGCTTGTGATAAGAAACAAATCTTGCAGACAACTAGGTCTCAGCAACAACTTACTGAAATTCAGTAAAAAGTGAGCAGGAATTCAATATGAAATTTCAGTTTGTGGATGGAAACTTTGAATAATCCAAATGACTAGGTCCACTATTGAACTGCACTACCTAGCTCCTTAGTCCTGCCTACTTACTAAATGGCTTCACACATCTAATTTGCTCTTACCCTCTACAGCTCTGCAAGAAGGCCACCACTAAAACGTTCCCATAACCTAAGTAACAGGTATAGAAAATCTTGGATTAAAAAAAATGCTTATTTGAAATAGCAAGCTTTTATGGGACAACACTTGCTAAAACCATTTCCCAAAATCAGCATGTGATACATGGTCCAATCTGGTGGCTAGGATATGGCATACCTAAACAAGCAGTCCCTAAGAATGCATCCATTATCTAAGAAGTGTAACACCATTATAACATTTGCCCTTGAGTCTAAGCAATCAGTGCTACAAGAGTAATTTGCATTCAGACGAGTGTATCAGGGACTGTCTGCTACTTTTGGGGCAAGGATATGGATATCAAAGGGAGGCAGGAGGCAACACTAGATTTTCAGTTAAAACAAAATGGATACAATGAGCACCAACAGATTTCCAGGAACAAGACATTCCACTAAAGGAAACCAAAACCAAATTGTTGAACTACCAGTTGTGACATGTAACATAGCACATTCTATTAACCTTGATAACAGAGTAAGAAAAATTGATTACTATGGTGATAACTTTTAAGGCGTCTGGTAGGAATCAGGGGAAACAGACACCTATATATAACATTTCTGTTGGGCAAACCAGTAGAAACACTTACATAAAATAGAACAGAGAGAGATCCGAATATTATATAATTAAAATAGCTTTATAGAGTAGAAAGCCGCATCTTACAAACTGAAGATTTTTAAAGGCACCAGCAAACAGCGAGATAAGTGATTCATTTGGTAACTATAGATTGGATTTCCAAAAGCCTTTCAAAATGGTATTGCAACAATCATTACTGGGCAACTCTGAGATGGCATAGGATAAGATGACATTTTCCGGAGTGTTACTTTTAACAAAACGGGAAACAAGGGACAGAAATAAGCAGACGGTTCTCACAATTACATGTCAGTGCTTCCACAGGGACTGGCTCTGAAATTGTGTGATTCAATACTTTCAGAAATAATATAAAAAGAGAGTACTGAAGTAACAAAGGAGGGAGTTTTTGGTCTTTTCTGATTTCGGCTAGTCAAGTTGACAACAAACATGGCTATCACAGTACCAAGTGATGAGTCAACAAAACAGACCACATTCAATGTCAATAAACTCAAATTAATATGAATAGTGAAAAAATAGCCCTAAGTCTATATAAAATTCTAAGCTATAAATTAGTTACTACTATTAAGTGCAGAAATTTCTGCAGTCAATTAAGAAAATTCTAGAAGCACACTAGCTCAATGATGATTAAAAGGCAAACAATGCTAGGACTTCCCAGGGAAGACGTGACAGTAAAGAATAAAGGATTTTACTATGCCAGCATAATCCATGATATGCCTACATCTTAAATGCTGCAAATAGTTCTTGTCCATTCTTCCATCTGAAAATGTCCATTTCAGTAAGCAGCAGGATTTGCAGGAATAAAACCAAAACCCCCTACTTCTTCACAAAATACACCTCTAAAGTGCTGAAATAACAGTTCTATAATGTTATGGAAGACAAATAGGTTAAAAGAAAGCAGAGGAGACAGTAGAGGATATGCCCAGCAAGGGCAAAGTCCTATGATAGCTTTGATAAAACTTTCAGGTGGGTCATTAAACTGATGACTGATGAAAGCTCTACGCACAGAAGCAAACTCTGCATGCTCAGAGACACACACTTCAAGCCTTTAGTCTTGATCAAAAAGGGAAAAATTCAAAACCATTTTCTTACACGCCAGGTGAGAAAGAACCATGAAGAGGGAGCTTGACTGTTTCAGCTCAGTGAATTCATATTTATCCTGAAGCACATTATAGTCAGCCCAAACAAACTTGAGATAAACAGTGTTGAAATCCACTGTGTAATTTACCTTCCTGTTTGAATACCATTTCATCATAACTAAGTGCATATATCTCTACTTAGATTCTTACATGTTTATTCTTTTTCAAAAAGCATGGCATGGTATTTTGCTATTGCAGGTACCAAAAAGCCAGCATGAAAACATTACATTTAATCTTAAGTGTCTGAATAGCATCTTGTTTTTTTCCCCTATCTCCATAGCTATGCTAAGAGTGAATCTATAATTGGCAATTTTTGCAACGCATTCATCTGTAAACATGCTACACAGACTGGAAAAATAGTAATAAACTGAACCAGAACTTTGAACCATTGATGGAAAACTAATTATATATCAAGAGAGATAAGCAAGCCAGAAATCCAAAGCATTCCCTTACTCGTTGCTCAAGTATTTACAGTATATTTTGCAGTTTACTTTGAGTGACTTCAACTGTTCAGACTGCCATCCTAATGATTGTAACTGCCCAAAGTAATTTGAAACATGAGCCTGTTCAAAATCTAAAAATTTAATGCTATAAATATTTACAGACTGAGGCCTGGTCTTATGATTCACTGCATTGGAGTGCTATTCATCAAGTGCATTTTTTTAACATAATAGAAGATGTTGCAATGTTACAAGGTTAGAAGGAGGGTGATCTCAGTTTTCCAAACAAGCACCCCGAAGCACCTTAGATCTCTTAATCCCACAGTCCCAATTAACTAAGAGCTTTTCAGTATCCATAAAGAAGAAATGGATGGTATTAGTAAACGGGCATTATAGTATTTTTCTTTGTAAACATCAAAAAGAACGTTCTCCCACCCATAAGTAGCATGTTTGGTTGTTGTGGTTTTTGGGGAGCTTTTGTTTTCTTGTTGGAGTTTGTTTTTTAAGCTAAATGCATTTCGTAAGAAACTTCAGACTTTCTTTTGTGTTCTAGAACATGGGAAATGTTCTAGCCGGATGCAGTTTACACAGCAGTTCAATGGGAACCAGGACAAGGGCTTCCTCTCCCTCCAGGAAAAAAAAAAGAACCTATCCACCATGATCCAAATGACATTCACAAAGGAACACACAGCAGGCAGTGGACAACAAATTCCACTGCTTACCCATGAAACAAGCACTAAAACCAGGAGCTATGAGGCACCACTGACACTCAGGAGTCACCCAGGAAGAGGTCCTTCTACACAGGCTTAAAGGTCTCCTACATCGCCCAGCAGCAGAAACCATCAGGGCCAAGGAACAAGGTGGATTTTCCATGGCAACAGAATCAACAGGCCCAAGATTTTGTGACTCATGCTTATCTGTGCTCTTACGAACATGAAGCAGGATGTCTTCGTGCAGGTTAAAAGGCATATAAACATAGCTACAAGTTGCACAAGATTTTTAAATAAAATCTGCCTGTGGAATATAAGAGAAGTACACACATGTTCCAACAGTGCATTGGTCTCTGCTGGTTTTAGCAAAGGAAAGGCATTTTAGGTGATCGCTAAATCTAGCTATAACAGTAGAGACTTCTGATGGTCACAGGCCATCTCCACAGATGGACCTCATTCTACTATGCTACATAGCAGAGTACTTTTCACTAAAGACAAACATACTCACTTATTACATTTGACACTGCATGAACTTACGTTTTTTATGATCCAATTCTTAAAAAAACTGGTATTCTATGAACAGCCTTGCTTTGCTTTCCTTTAGGGGTTAATAAAAAACCAACTGTAGCTAATAAAAACAATCTCACCAAAGCGAAGTCCTGGGTTCACATAACACCCATCTGCTCAATTACAACAGTCATAGGTAAAGTCCAATTACAGTAAATTGAGAGTAATTAAAATAGAGATGAGAGAGCTTTACCACAGTAATTCAATCACACACACACAAATGCACAAACACACAATCAGTCCTATGTGCAGTGATGCATGACTTTCAAGTGAACAGCCTTAACGGTATTTTTCATAGCTTTAATCAATTCATAGTACTTTGTTATAGTACTACAATAGCAAAGTTACCGCAAATATCTGAAGTAGTAAATTCTGAGATGTTCCAACAGTCCTCACTCTCCCTACAATATATCTAACTATTTGCCAGGAGGTACTGGTAAGAAGTCAGTAACTTTCAGTGATGCTTCTTAAAATTTACTGGGTGGCCTCAATGCAAGCTGTTCTGCAATGAAAGAAAGATTTCACTCATTAGACTTGCTCCTGTAAGACAACAGTTGTTGCTCACACATAAAGTTTTTAAATGCAAAAAAGAAAAAAAAAAGCCTAAGAGAAAGACGTAGCTCCACAGGCAAAAGGCAAAACCCCGAAGACAACAAAATAACATACTAATCTGATTAGCCCAAATTACACCCAACACTTTGTACGTGGCTTAAGCACAACCCATGTATTTGGGTAAAGAACAAATGACTAATAAAGCATAAAAAGTTCTGCCTCGAGAAGTACCTGAACTGCAATAACCTCAGACTAGGACCTTCCTTAATGGAGGCTTAGTGTAGGTGTTCAGCAAGATGAAAGCTAACATTCATTCCTAAATCACTGAATAAAACCACAACAGAATAAAGTGCATCTAAGAACAATGCAGAGATGTCAAACACTGTTTCTGTTTGCAAGAGGTTCCACTAAATTAGCAAAGCATTAAAGTTTTACATCCTTACCCACCATGCACTAGAATGTTACAGAATGTTTTCTCTGTTCCTTGCTTGTTTGTTTTTTAAATGAGAATGGGAGCGTAGGGAGTAAGAAGATTCTAGATGTTTTAGAAGACAAATTTCAAAGGAAAGAAATTAGAATATTTTGGGGTGGGAGGAGAAGGAAATGGGAAATTTTCAGTGGAAATGCACAGTACTAGAGAACTGAGGAGATTCAGGAATAAAATGAGAAAAAAATTACATACAAAATGGTTTCTAAACTTTTAGGTGCTACAACATTGGATATAACCTTTCAGAATTTTTAACTGAGTTTCAGTAGTTGGCACTAAATAAATTTCCCAGCATACCTACAACTTCCAGCAGAATATGAGAAGAATTAGTAAGGATGAACAGGATTTCATGGAGTTGTAGTAGTATTTTCCAAAAGGCTTCTAGGCAATGTAGGGATTCTCTTCCACCCAACTTTCGAAACAGTTTCAGCACTTCTGAATGTACTACCGTTTGCCTCTACATATTTACAGTGACCTTAATTACAAACAGCACCTCTACAAAGAGCTCTTGCCATGTCTAGGCTCATACCTATAGCAATTTTTTACATGTAAAAATCCCAGATGATCATCCAAGCAGAGATCAGAAGGAAGAATTCAATAAATAGGTCATTGATTTCCAAAATTTTTGGCAAGATTAGTATCACAATTCAATAATGCCGATATTATCAGTACATTGCAATAACTAGTTCCACAAGGTAAGAGTTTGTAGAGGATAAAAATACTGTGTCTAACACATACGATGAATTCCCTAGTAATGGCACAAAGAGCACAAAACACAGTCTGTTTCCAGACACTGGTTTAGTGCAGCGAAGGACAGATGATGCCATGAGAATTAGAACCTGTATTTTGGCAGGAAAGTGTGATAGACAAAGAGTTGAAACCCTATCCATATCTAATCTCCGTTCTTCTTCCAGCTGCCTCCTATCCGGAGTTTGTCACTCAACTGAAACCAATGGGGCAGCATACGGTTCTTTTTACAATCCAAACCTTCTGACAATTAATCTGGGGAAAATAACATCAGCTATTACACAAAAGAAAATTAACATGTCTCAGTCACTCCAGATAAAAGAATTAAGCACAAGACAATTTAAGAATTGCAAATTAATACACATCAGAAATGAAGACTGTGAACAGGTAAGTTGTTTCCCCATATATTAACTAACTTGCTTATGGTACAATGTTACTCAACTGCATGACCAACTTATTTATGGAACTTCATTATTCAATAATTCCTGCAATTATGAAATAACCGATATATATCCAAAAATGAAGAAATCATTCAATGTGATTCCAGCACAACATGACCCCAACACAAAGAATAATCTATGTTTTAACACCGGCTTCCCTCTCACCCCTCAATCCATTAGCAGAAGCGTGCCTGAAGCTGGAGTAATGACTGCAATTTTAGTTTAGATGCCAATTTCAATGTTGATCTGTGACTATCAGTGTGAATCATCACACAGATCCTAAAAGAACCACAACTTCTGGTTAGCAGGCAGAACACACAGAGCAGGACAGGGTAAATTATGTTAATTACCTCTGGTGCTCAGCATCCTTCTCTCTCAAAATGTCATCAATTAACATAAATTAAATCCTAAGCTATTTTTACCTTGAAGTTTGCTGCTTCTGTTTCAAACAAGAAAAAGGAGATTTATACTAAAACCCAATGCTTTCTCTTCCCTTCAAATGTAATGAAAAGATATTAACGCTCCCTTCGTATCTTGTCCTGTTCTCATCCTCAGACTGTAATGGCAAGTATAAATTATTGTTTCAGATGATCTGAGGTCCCAGAAAAGAAGAAAAAAGCAGCATTGGATAGACTATGACACAATCCTGGATAAATGAATACGATGAGATTAAAAGGACAGGCAGTATAAGGGAAGTTACTTCTTAAGAATACCTTTATATACAATGTGACACTGGATAATGAAGAACAATGGTTCAACAGCAGAGTAACTACTATAGGGCACCGATAAGGAAGAATGTGTGATATTCAGAGAATATTACAAAAATTGGAAATGTAGTTGCATATAATTGCACGTTAGGGATGTGAAAAGTCAGAAGAACTAAAAGGACAGGATGATTCCTTTAAAAAAAAACAAAAACAAACCACCAATTGATCCAAAGTAATTTTGGAGAAGTATAGGAAAGGTCTGTTTTTATTGTATGACACTGGATAATGCCAGGGATCTGCTACAGATCTGAAAAAACAAACTTCCAGAGTTACTACAAACCTAGCTATCAACAGAAAACACATCAGAATGGAAGACCAAGGGGAGAATTCATGAAATTTTGTTAGTCTAATCTCAACAAGCTTTTTCTGTATTCAGGTGAAAATGACTGAATCCTCTAGAAGAACAAGTGACACTCTCCCAAATATCTCCAAATGAGCATATCTCTGAGTACAGAAGGAAAAAAAGGGGAAATTAAACCAAGCTTAGGAAATTCATTCAGCTCTAGATTGAAGAATAAATGTTCATCAGATTTTGTAAAAAAATTCACCTATTTAAGAATTACTTTTGTTCAGAATAGAGGTTATGATTCCTAACAAACACTGGCTTGATTTTAATTCAGAAAGAACTATATGGAAAGACTAACTCTGTAACTTAAACTCTCTTAAGGGTAAACTGTGGTAAGACTAACAGAACTGCTTAGTGAAATCAATTGTACCCGAGAGTGCAGGGGAATAAGAGAGGAACTGTACCAAACTTCAAGCAACAAACTTCTACAACAGAAATTAACAGAAAGCCTACAAGGAACACAAACAATGCAGCCAGAGAATTTGAGACTCAAAACTCCATCTCACACAGCTCTTCCAAATGATTTTTTTTTTTTTTTAAAAAAAAGGCACTTAAAAACCAGAACAGCTTAGAAGAAAAAATTACCAAACAGAAACTGAGCTGCTGTGAAATTCAGCCAACAATGAGCCTAACAATCCAGGAGGTTTCTGCCAGGGGTCTCTTCTAAAGTTTCTAATAATTCTATTTTAGTAGTACACAGAAATAATAAAGCATTGGCGTTTTTTTCACCCTCCACAGCACTTCAGCAATACCAGTCTAAAACCCAAGAAGGGGAAGAATAATTACATAGGCATTTCAGGCCTTCCAAAATTACATCCATTTCTGTAAAAACAGGTGACTACATTCTTAGGTAAGAAGGCAGCCTACTTCTTCTGAAGCAAATTCTCAAACATCAAGATATAGTCCAAACATTTTGAAATATGCTGCTATTCAAATAGTAAAGTTTTTGTTTTCCATCTTCTTGAATTTATTTAATGTACTGAAATACCTGAAAACAAAAAGAGCTTTACAATAATGCTATTTGCAGTTATTTTTGAATCAAATAATCGTGTGCTACTGTAACATTCAGCTGCTCCGTTTAGTAAACAATGTCAAGCAAACAATGACAAATGAAATGCTTATGTAAAGTTTCTTCTATTATAAGAAAGGCTACGCTTTCTGACTTACATGAGCTATAATCTTCACCACAACTACTGCATTACCACAGGGCATCCACCCAGGAAGTCCTAACTCCAGTCAGTATCATCAGCTGAGAAAAGCCACGCAGTAATTCACAGAGCTCAAATATATATAGTTACATGTAAGAGTGTATGTGTATACCTACAGCACCATAAATATGGAGGTACACACATGTACACACACATACACTTTTTCAGATTCAGTTTAGTAGTGTGCTATTTTAGATTTTAAAAAGGCACAGAGCTCCCCTAACTCTCAAAGAATGTGAATACAACTGAAAAATTAAACATGAAAAAATCTTTTTTAAGGACCTATGCAATTTAGTAATTGCTTTCAGTTTTTATAAGCCACATATTATTGGTATTTTTCCATATCTATGAAATTACGTGTAACTAAAAATCTCTTTTCAAGGAACAGATACCATGCTTTAGCATTTTGAACTTTGTCATCTTTCATATAATCCTAAAAACTTCTACGAAAATACATTTACATGAATCTACTCTTAGTTCCTCCAACTCATATCAACTGCATTCTTCTTTCAGCAATGCAACTGAGAAGGGATTCGTCAAGTAGATTTTTTTAATATATTACTACAGTAGATGAATATTACTGAAGTGTTGCATTGCTTAAGCTTTGCTCTACATTAATAGTTAAAACCAAAGAAAAAACAAGATATGGATCACATATAACTGAAGAAGTTTCAAATTAAACTTCTGTAGGAAACTGGAAGTTTGTTCTACTCTGCGCAAGATAACTTTTGTAGACAATCTCCAAAGTTCTCTTCTAATATCATTTATTCTTTGATTCTATTCTCCTATTTTGCCATTTTGTATATGCTACACTGCTTGTTAATAAAGTTCATCTGTGATACCTTGTTTCCTAATCAACTATTAAAGATCTCTCCCGACTGTAGAAACTACAGTAGCAGCAGGGGAGTCAGATCTGAAACTGTAACGTTTGGAAAGAAGTGAAGCTGCCTATTTGCTCCTTCTGTGTTATCAGTAAATTACTTCCTCAGAACTGAGCCTTTGGAAAAAAGACATACGGTAAGTTTCTTTTTTCCTGTTTGTTTTTGCTAGTTTTAAACTGAGGAAGCTTCACTGAGATCAAGTAAAAGTTACAAACAAAAGCAGCAAAAAATGTGGTCCCTTAGCTCTTTTTTTTGTTGGGGCCATAAGACCATTTGCACCCACAAAAACTGCTCTCTCCAACAGCTTTATGGTAACATCCATCTTTTGCTGCTTTTCATGAATTAGAAGTAGTTTCTGATGGCTGAGTTTACATTAAAAGGCAACTTCTGTTCTAAAATTGTGGTATCTCACTGTTGCCCATTATGCTTGGAAAGACTTAACATATTCTTAGATTCCAAAAGAAGGATTAAGAGACTGAAAACAGATTTCTAGCCTGCATGATTTCAGATTGTTAAGGAACTCCTTGCACACTCCACATTCAGTGGGGAGAGCCATGCAACATTTCTCTGCATCTCCTCTGAAAGTCTGTACATCACACTGGAGCGAGAGTATTATAGGAAGGTGAACTATGACTCTTCTCCCTCTTGCCAGGATTTGTGCCAATTTTTCAGTTAAATTATTCCCTTTTGCCTACTCAAGTCAACTTGAATGATCTTTAGTCCTATCACAGAACTTCCTTAGCAGTCTCTGAAGTCTTCATCTATTTAAGACACTGCAGTACAGTTTCTGTAAGGATTCAAGTTGTGGAGCACCTCTGCATACATTATAGTACATTTTTCTGTTCACAGTACTAAAAATGGCATCTTCTCCAGATTCTACTGCAGATTGATCTGCAGATGTCCATGTCTACCACTATCTATTTAGCAGTGGAAACTGCAAGGGGGAGTTACAGAAACCCTTACCTGAGGCAAACACGGAAGTCTCACTATCACTCCATTAGGTAAGAAGCAAGTAACAAAATTTCTGGTAGAGAAACAACTGACATCAGAAATAAACACCTCAGTCTCTAATGACTTACTTACCCATTATTTAGAATGCATTACCTTTAAAAAAAATTAATTCAATTTAAAGTGTTGATGAGATCACAGAGGCAAAATGCACTTTAGACAAACAGTGTTTTAAGGAGGTATTTGAAAGGGCAGAGAGGGGAGACATCATTACACTGAGAACGCAACAGGAAAGGGTGTATGTTATTTGCAAACAATGCATGAAGAAGAGGAGGATTTATTCATACATCAGGAGGGATGAGGAAAGATACAAACAAGGAAATGTTTTTATGAAAACACCAAACTTCTTTCTCAAAAGCAGAGCTAACATTATAAGGATTTAAGCACAGTGGTACCATAAACAACAGATCAAAACTCAGACAGTATGTAGGGCTGGAGAGATGGTTCAGTAGATGAAATAATCACAGTTTGGGCAAGGACATTGAGAAGAGTGCGGAAAAGCAGCACAGTGATCTGCCATTCGAGCTCTTCAGGAGGACAACAGAAAGGAAAAAATCACAGGTCCTGAGAATTTTGTAAACACACTTCTGATGCTTTTCTTACCTATATAGTCCTTGTAGAAGCTGAGTTAACCCTTCAACTAAAAGATCTAACTTTTCTCTTATTGGCTTTCTAACACATAATAATATTAAAATACTTAACAATTGCAATTAACATGTCATTGTAATTACACACCACCATCGGGAGAGGAAAAAGTACATAGAACCGAAGGAAATATTGACATCTCAGATTTTCCAAAAGGTTTATTCATGTAATTTGGAATAGAGAGTATTAAAATAACACAGAAGAATCAACATTAGAAAATGAAAGTCATGAACTATGTTTTCAGCCCAAATGTATCAGGAAAGAGACACTGAAGAGGCAGTTTATGAGAGCAGAGTTGAGGATAAAACTCAAGATTTACCAACATAAACAAAAGTACCAGCATATCAAAACTAGTTTCCTGGAAATTCATGCATCAAATGAAATGGCACATTTCAATTTACTTATATGAATCTAAAAACTTCACATCATCATGACAAATGGATGATAATATTTTTTTAAACAATGTCAGTGGGTTATAAAGATTAATACCCACATTCTTCGTTGCATAAACTAACTATCCAAACTGACAGGCTGAGACTGATTCTCTGCTCTTAGGAGGTATAAAAAAAATCTATGAACAATGGTATCATCATTTATAATGTTTCATAATTGCCATGACTTTTTTTTATACAATTAACTCTTGCTTTCCTTTATAAGGAACAGACCTTCATTTAAAACTGGCTATTTGCAATCAGACCTCTTTTTCACTTGTAAAGATCTGACTTCATCTCTTGCCAGCATTATTAGCATATACAATAAATGTATTTTAATAGTTTTTAATGTTATTTATTTAAAAAAACCAACCAAAAAACAACAACCCCCCCCAACCTTTCAAATGCTCATAATTCACCCTTCCTATCCGCCACGGAATTCTCCTTGCCCCAGTGCTACATCAGAGAAGCACACGTATCAAAATAGGAGAGACACAATTTCCCTGTATGTATACGTTTTGTTTCAGCAACCCTGCAAGTGGCTTGCAAAGAGCCACAAGGAGATCTTTTCACCAGGAGCTCAGTTCCTTCCCCTCCTCGCAGCTATAGCTCCCTTATTCAGCTTATTTTAATGACAGAAACATAACATCCCGGATTCAAGAAACACAGAGACTAATCCACTTGCTACTGAGCTCTGTGCAAAATTTTTGCAGTGATATTAATGGGAATTACATTGCACTGTAAAAACCACCATAGCAGAAATGCAGCTAAAAGTACTGAATTTACCCTCCAAATCACCAGTAACCCAGACTAACTCACATTAATAACATCATTTTATAGAACGACTTGTCATCCAAGGCTCAAGTGACATTGTGTGAAAAGGAGATACATAATGTCAACCACAAAATACATATTCCCAACTCTTAACAAGTTTAGGAAGTACATTTTTCTATCTGGCAGAAAAATCAATCAGAGATGCAATTTAAAATAGTTTTTAAGTAGGCAGTTCTGTTGTACAGTTCAGAGTTCTGAATCACCAGAATTACCAGGGAAGGTGTGTTTACCGTATTTACAAAAAAGCTTACTACATTTTGAATATGATTTTAACACCGGAGGACTAAACACTTCCCTTGCCAACCTGGAAGATGTAGTCAGGGCTGCAAACTCAGACATTCAACTGAGATGTGAGTATCTGACACTGAGATAGCACAGTATCAAATCTGAATGAAGTATGTTATTTAAAAAACATTTTTCCCCCAGTATGCCCATGTTGGCATGCAGTATAGAATACTATTTTCTGTAGAAAAAACAGATCCATTATAAATCTATTCTCGTATTCCTCTCATCTCAAACATGACGTAAAACACTCAACGCACATTATCTTTCCTAATTACAAAGTAATTTCCAAAAAAGTAAGATATCATCTTCTATTACACACTTAACTTTTCTATTTAGACAGAGCAATATACGAATGTTTTACTCCCTCAGAACACAGTAACAGTGCTAATACACTGAAGAGTAGACCAAGAGTGGCCTGCACTGCTCCTTATAACTAGTCTCAATAATTATTTCTTTGTACATGAGCTAATTAAAAAAAAGGGAAACATCTACTCAGCAGATCACTTAGGAGCAAACATGACACTTGAAGTTAAACAAATTAAATTAACATGTGCCAAAAGGTTCTACCAAAGCTTACAGAAGATACCCTAGACATGGTTTAGAGCAAATACATGAATGTTTACTTTTTTGGACCTCATGAAACACACCACTGCTTCTTAAATTACAGTTTCTGCTTTTACTTACTGTGAAATATTGTCAGTCATTCAACTGTGCTCAACTAAAGAACACAAAAATGTAACAAAAAGTCAGGAGTCTACTCTGAAAAGAGCAGCTGCCCAATGACAGATTTTTTCCTCCAGTTATAATTGTAATGTGTAACTTTATTCTTCAAGTCAAGGAAATTTTGAAAACAATTATCTGAAACGTGCCATTTAAACAAATTACAGTTGTATAGTTAAAAAGAAATGTTTAGCTCAATGAATTTGAAAGAAGAATTTTGATATTCAGGAGATTCACGTATTTAATTCATTAGCAATTGACTTGTTTCATCTCTTTACTAACAGCTCTTGCAGTACCTGCAGAAATTTCAGTTTCAGTTCAACTGCAAATGCTTGCAATATCCTAGACCTTGTAAGCAATAGTAAGGTTCATAATCGACCTCCATGAAAGGCTAACTTACAGAGAGAAAAAAAAAATCCACTGGTTATGTTTTTCTGTACTAAGACACTGAGATACATGTAGGTGAGTAGTTCAGTGAATAACCAACTCACACTATCTGCGGTGAACTATTTTACATCCAGACCTAAATCACTTGCTAGGTATACCAACTGACCACTGTAAAGCAAGAACTTCCACGCTCTGAGGAAAAGCCTGTGTCCAGCAATGGCAGGCCCAGAAAGGGCCTGAACAGCCATCTCTGCTTAGTTTTTGCACTGTAATACCCACATCCCGATCACAAGAAAAAAAAATTCAGTTTAGGGGACTCCAGTCCAGTAGCTTCCCGTTACCACAGTACAGATGATTATTTTTGAAGATATACAAGTAACATTTAGAGCAATGAATATCCAAGCTAAGTCCCTCTTTCACGTAAGAGTCCACTCTCCTGTTTAATGAGCAAAGCATAATTTGGGGAAATTAACTTAGTTTTGACTTCACTTACAACAGTTTCAAACTACTGATATCTAGAGAGCTATTCATGTTCTATATTGCTGCATAAACCAAACAATCCTAACAAATGGAATTAAGCCCAATGGACATGCCCAGACTAAAACAGGCGAGCACAGGGCCCACTGGCCCTAAGGAAACACAGAAGTTAAACCACATTTAATGAAGACGAAACAAGCTTTTCCCTCCTGTCCAGGTTACACTAACTTAAGAGAAGCCAAAAACATACAATTGGGATCTTTAAACTGCAAGAAGTAAAAATTATTTTCTATCTTCTGTTTGAATGTTGAAGATACTCACTGCTTCAAAGGCTATCAAAGGTTTCTTCAGTGAAAAGATTTCTAAGTAGATCTTGCTTGACAAATATTTGTAACTGAAAATTCTGAAAATGTTATGATGCATTCCACAGTAATCAGAACACTGGACATCATGACAATCTCCTGGTTTATGTATATGCATATTGATATGCACTTCCTTTTCTAGGAGAAGACTTCTCACAGCTGCACAGAGGATTTTGAAACTTAGAGCTAACTGAACCTGTGAGGATGGAAAAATGTACCCACCGTAACACACCGATTCTGCTTCAAGTACCTAGTTTGCTGAAATAACCTCTACCCAGCTCTACATTGTGCAGAGCGCACATACCTGCTGTGCAGGGGACATTTTAAACACCAGCAACAGCTTCACATAACCTTACACAATCTCATCTTCCATTGTTTTCCTACTGAAATGTTATGAAAAGTTTCAAAGAATACAAGAATAATCGGATTCTGAAAATTTTCATACCTGATACAGCAAGAAAATCATCAATACTTGTTATATCATCCACAGCTTCAGTGAGAACATGGATGTGATTCTCCCACGTACTCCTATACATCTCCATGTTGTTTTTCACAACTTGACTTTTTGGTCTGGCAGCAAGAGCTAAAGCAGCATTAATAACCTGTACCAAAAACAAACACAAAACCCAACATCTAAATAATAAGGTCTTCAGAAATAGAATTTTATGTTTTACTTAAAATTGCAGAGCAGTATTTCTGTTCTCTATGCAAAACCATTGTTCAGCTTTTGTTTCTGTTCTCAGCATGAGTATCAGTCAGATGCTGCTTAGGTCAACTTCTGGTTTAGCTTCATAAATTAAGAAGCTAATGGAACAGGATAGCAGAAATCTCAATGTTTCATTTTTAGTTGGAGGGTTCATACTACTCCAGTTTGCAAGATACTAACAAAAGGAGGTTTTTATTTACACACACTTAAGGCACACACTTACCAGTACAGCATACACCACCTCAGTTTTGAGTTTTAACTCTTTAACAACTGTTATCACAGAGTTTATTATGGAGTAGCTTCACTAAAAGATAAATCATCAGCTTCTCTCACGTGAAAGTGGAAGGTTTTACCTGGACAACAGGTATCTCTTTCAGGATCAGTGGCATGGGACATAACACATACTACATCTATATAAAAGCAGCAGACTGGCATTTCCAAATCAGTTAGGACTAAAAATAGTAACTATGTTTACATGAAGGAGGCACATTCCATCTCTCCCAGGAAAGACTAATTGAAGATGGAAATACTAGATCCTAAAGTGGTTACTTCTATAAACGCTTCTTCAATTACTTAATTAGATAGAGCTTTTTTTTTCCTAATATGGCTTTTTATTGATTTTATATCTATAAACATTTAAATCAAACTAATATATATCCCAGGTAGAAGCTGAACATTAACCTCACACTAACCTTTTTTGCCCTTCTCAATATTGCTTATTTGTCAAGGGGAGAATAGTTTTAAGACAACATAACACCACGTAAAGCAAAAAATGGTAGGAATGAAAACAATATGCCACACTAATCCCCAGTGTTGACTGTATACATTCATGAAACACTCCTGTATATCATGCCTGTACATCTTGCCTATCAATGACTGTAATGAAGTCACTGCACCAAAGAATAAGAACCTGGAAATTCCTCGCCCTAAGCCCACCTGATGTGTCTTCACAATAATACTAATCCTCTTGACTCTGTCCTGGATCAAAAGCTAAATTTGTCATCAGTTTTGTCTGGTTGGTATTTTTACATATCACATGAACTCAGACAGCTGGTGAAATTTCAAGAATGACAAAGTTACTAATCTTTGTGCTCTCATAATGAAGGAACATACACAATTAGGCTTTCACAAGAACACTGCTGGGATTGAGTCTTTTTACTAATGATTTTCATACAGAAGAACAGACCATATGTTTATTACTTTATCAGACAGTTGGAGAAGGCAGAGAGCATGCAACTACGATGAAGAAAAGGATGAGATTTCTTCAGCAACTCCACAAGTGATCTAAAAGAAACAGATTTCTGTCTCATAAGTACAAATATAGAAGCATCCTATTCTCCAGCAAGGAAAGAAAAAAAAAATAATCCCAATAGGCAAAACAAATTTAGAATTGGAACCAAGCAGACAGGGAGCAGCAAAAATGCATCTGTATTTACAGTGCATCCATCAACAACTATAAGTCCACCACGCCAACTGGTTGCAAAAACTGAGGTACTGTCAGAGAAACCAACAGTCTGACAAGTGAAAACAGAAGAAATACCCGTAAAAACATGAGGCAAGTATTTTGCTGTACTTGTGCACTACTACATTTTTTAAGTGTAATACCCTGTCCTTCTTGGGGCACCATACTTTCTAGAAAAACACAATGAGTTTCTCTCCCGCTAAAGACAGAACAGCATCAGTATCATCATCACAGATCTAAAGAATGTAAAACTGTGAGAAAAGACTGAAAAAACTGAAGTCAGTCTAGAGAATGAGAGAGCCTGAAGAGAAACAGAGTAGCTGCAGAGATAAAACGCATGAACCACTCTACGTGCATCATGAAAAGCAAAAAAGAATCTTTATATCACAGGAAGAGTAAAAAACAAACCACAACACACACAACCACCAAACACAAAATTAAAAAAAAAACAAAACAAAAAAAAAAAAAACCAAAAAAAACCCCACCAAAAGCACACACCAAAAAACCCCAAAACAACCAAAAAATGCTAAGTCAACTTTTTGCAGGTAAAAAGCTCTCCATTTACCTTAAATTTTCTAACACATTAAAACAGTAACTTGCTTAAGATTAAAATATCAAGCACACTAATTGCTGAACTGAGGAAGACTACATTATTAACATGTCATCTATTGCATAAAATAGCACCAACATGCAATATTACATCAATATACTAGAATGATTTACTACATATTTTTGTAAAAGAAGAATGGAATTATCATAAAGATGCTACTGAATTTTAAATAATAACATAATAAATATATTTAAACACTGTTTAATTGCTGTCTAAATGTAACCAATCAGGAGCCCCACTGCCTCAGAATTACTGTTGAATTAGTGGCAATCTACACTGCAGAACCTTCCTATTTTGACAAAACCTCTGCAAGGTTACGGAGAAAACCACCAAATACACTGAATAAAGATAACGTTGCCCATTTTCCAGATTACTAATACCCGAATTATTTCATTAGACTTTCAGCTTTTTGACAACAATTTCTGCCTTCATATATACAGCACAGCACTATACAGCCACCTTAAAGAACATGTTATTAACTACCCCTATTTGGAAAAGAATTTAGAATTTTAGTAATGAACCAAAGCAGAGAATCAAGTTAATTCTGATTAAAGGAAAAAAAGTGCATGCTATAGGAAAAAAGTGCTGAACAGCTGAGCAATTACAGTTTGAAAGTCCTGAGTCTGATCAGTCTCTTTTTTTAAAACTGCACAGCTTGTGGTTTTAAAAATATCTGATAATAACAATAAAATCACTTGATACATACCTCAAATACTCTTTAAAATAAAAAACTCTTAATACTCTTTAAATAAATAAATACGCTTTAAAATAAAAAAAAATAAAACTCATAAGCACCACAAAATCCACCACCATCAGCTATGATCTCAGCAGTTTGCCTATGAAACAATTTTTTTTAGAAAGTACAGCTCACAAGATACAGCACACACATAATGAAGTCTAACAGTTCATTCACAAGTCTGGTTTCATGCAGTATCCTTAAAACAAAGCCACTGACTTTTAAAGCAGCTGATGTTACAGTGGGTGACAGAAGACTGCTCCAGCCAGGCCCAGTAAGGACTTAGAACTGATTACTCTTTTCCCTTTTCTGATTATAATTTGGTTTGTGCTACACACAAAGTTTTACCCATAGTTTTCAGACATCCTTTCAATACAGCCCATTCATTATGTGCCACACAATTTTATTTTATCCATACTCCAGATCTACAAAATCTGCAGCAGAAGCACTTATCAACTGTATCATCTGACAGTAGATCTATCTGTCTTAATGGTTATGATTCTACAGGTAGGCACACCATTTATGCCCCTTACGTGAAAAAACACAATCCTAGTTCCCCACTCTCATTTATTGTTTTTTTAAATGCAACTGCCAGGAAACATACACAGTTAAAATACTGAATGCGCAGAAGGTGCCTTATATTTCAGTTTGTAAATAACATTCTCTCCTCCAATAAAATGCAGGAGAGAATCATAGTAACTTCCAGGGAGATCAGTAGAGAAGCTCTCCCAAATGAATCTTGAGTGCAGCTTGGAGCACTGGTAAAATCACACATCCTTTCTAACATCTGAAAATTAGTAACAGTATAGCAATGCTGACATCGATGAAAAGGTTGATCATTTATATCTCATCAGAATGTAGACATAAAAAATGAGTCACCAGGGACTTTGAAGCCCTACTCAAAGACACCACCAAAGGTGCCTATCTCCTCGGCATAAGCAAACTACTGTAATAAACCTTCTGCCTTCATTCCCACATGCACTATTCATTTGCGGCACCACTTTGGAAACACAGGGTCTCTTCCTTTAGACATTTATTTATGCTTGGATAGCTAATTGCTTCTGGCTTCTCAAATAAGTCAACCGACCACTCAAGCTGCTGAAGGCTTAAATTTCCATTTACGTACATTGCTTCTACTGAAGGCTCCGCAAGGAAAAAAAATTTTTTTTTTTTTTTACCCAAGAGTTAAAGCAGGGAATTTAAGAGCTTATTAGGGCATATTTTTATAAAAGCTAAGTGTTCAGCACTTTCCTCTGTTACAGTAATACCTTTGGTGCACACACTTTGAATAAATACTTCAAAATAGGCAGTAACATGCCATGCTAAAGGCAGTCTTAACTGACTTCCAACTTCATCAGTAAAACAAACTACTTACTTTGTTTATTAAAACAAATGCTTAAAATTCAAAAGATGCAATTGTAAGCAGTTTATGAACTAGGCTTCAGACCATCTTGTCAATTTTGTTACCACATTTCTCAGGACCTGTGGTGATGGAGTCCATTGCTTGAGGTTTCTATTGGATTGAAGGTGCTTCAGCAATAGGATAAAACAGAAGGTTTATCTGCTGAGACAACTATTTCTAAACTGTAAGAAACTGTAAACTGTGGCTATTCCAACTGACTTGGTAAAACAAATAAAAAATCCCAACATGCAGAAATGAAACAGACACACTATAGTAGGAAAAGCCCTGCACTAATACCCTTTCCCTTTCCTTTATCCCCGTTAAAACAGACTGAGCTTTCAGTTCCTAAACGCTATTCTCCCAAGCGTAAACTAGAGGCACAAGGCCTTCTCCTTAATGCCTAATTTTAACTCCCAGATATAGCAAATGAGGAAGAAGACATGGTGACTCAAGACTTGCACACTGACCATGTTTTTAAAACATTTCTGCATTTGGTACTTCAGGAGTACCACTTCTGGTGATAGTACATATCACATCCTTCAGCTCCTCACAGAAACTTCTGTGGAACAAAAGCAACCTTATCAAGCTTCAGCTCTGTGCCCAAACGTCTTTGGTCAAGAGACTGCTGCCTGTGATGTTCTTGCTATATGAAGCACAGAATACACAAAGAGAAAATTCAGTGTAGTAATAGCATACTTCCATATATTTTTTAAAATAGTAATAGCAGTTTAACCATTTTAGGAATTAGTAATTTAAGGAATTAGTACAAAACTCTGTTTCCTTTTCCTTCTGTCCTTGAGACAAGACTCCTTGTTTGTTTTTCAAAGGTATGAGCCATACTGATAAGCATTTACACTTACATAATTCATTCTACTCTACCTTAAGCTTTGTTTTCATCAGCCAGAACACAGTATGTCTTGAGAAAAAGAAGAAAAATTTTGGTAAACACAAAGAACAATAATTTATAAAGCAAGCAACATTCTTAATGTTGGGTACTTATAACTATTCCAAAACTCTACCCAGAAAACATACAATGTAACAACAGGACAATGTCCATGTACACAAACAAATGGGAGAGAATTAAAAAGCAGAGGAGGAGAAGCAGAAGAAAAGAGTAAAACCAAAATCTCCAATAAAACGTATCACAAGTCATCTTCCGCTTTCTAAAAAAAGGAAGAAACAGTTCAAATTGTACGTTGATCCTGAAAAAAGCCCTAAAAAGACTTCACAAGATACCTTTTAATAGACCAATATATATGCTGATACATTAGGAACAAGAAATGATACCTTCACCATTTTGGTCAGCCTATTACTAGCAAACCTTTATGTTGCAAATCTGTCACAGGAAAGACTGTGTCATAGAAAGGATTAGCAGCAGTGGTAGCATACATAAATTGTAGTATAGAAGCGAGGGGATACATGAAAATTTTCAAATTCATAAAAGGTAGCTTCTAAGAAGGAGAAATAAAACTGCAGTCTCTGCCACCAGGAATAGGTCAGGAAGTACTGGACAGCACTGTAGCGAGAGAGAAGGCTGTTCAGGTTTTTGTGTTGGATTTTTTTTTGGTTTTTTAAATCTAATGCCTAACTGAAGGGACAGTTAATATGCACAAAAGCAGACTGCCTAGATAGACTCTAAACTCTCCATCACTGGAGGTACTTAGGAGCAGGGTAGTTAAAACATCTGCCAGGCATATTTTACACCTCTAAATCATGGAAGAGCTGATCTTGTACTGGTGGAAGAAAGAGAAGAAGGAAAGTGGACTACACATGACATGAATATGACATCAAAATATAGCTAAAATAAAATGGTTTCCTGACTTGGTAACAAACATGTTATAGTCCAGGAAAAGAGCCAAAGTTCTAATACTGCCAGGAAGAAAAGGCATCAAGGCTGGCATCAAACAAGCATCATCTATGTATTGTAGGACATTTTTTAAAGAGTTGGGATGATTAATTTATAATTATTTTTTTCAATACTATAATATTTTCAAATGTTTACAGTTAAAGTAAATAAAATACTTGCCTTTACTAGTTAAGCCTCAAAACTGAGTATCTTTTGGAAAGCATGTTTCAAGCAACCAGCACATATTTCTATGCAATTCATGATGACTTTTTTTTTTTAATATGTAAAACACACCCAAAAAACAATTCACTGTCAATCCCTGCACATGCCAGGGATTTTACAACAAAGAATTTCAGCTTCTGCCAGATGGAGAACCAGCCCAAATTTTGTTTCTAGGATGTGGACTGCATAGATCTGCAGCAGGCAGGAAGAAATATTACTCGGCTAACACAGAAGCAGCAGATCTGTTCTGCCTTTGTTGCTCTCATCTCAGAACAGCTTCCTAAACCATACTGAGAGATGGGAAAACTTGCAAACAGCTTTCAGAAAGAGCGTAACTGGGGTGCTTTCCCTCACACTGCCGATGAGAAACATGCACAGGAGTCCTCACGAAGCTAGGTTTCACAGCACACAGACTTCTGCACAATTTGCAAGTATTAGGTCTGCTCCTCCACACACCTAACAGTCTACAACATGAGCTACCAATAAAGCACTGAGAGCACTGGCTATACAACTATACCAGTGTCTGCTGCCCAAAGGGTCCAGGAGATGGGCTACAAAGGTGGAGGAAAGTGTGGCCAAGCACCAGCACTCAATTAAATACCTTCTCAGCTTGTTAAACTGAAACAGGATCTGTACATCTGATCACATTCGGATATTCCACAGTTGCATACGAGAAAAACAACTCTGATTTATTTCAACACCAATACCAAATATATAAGAACTATCCACATACAGTGTAATACTTAAAAGCCCATTTCTGTTTGGCTCTACAGCAGCTCCCCCAACATTCTCTTAAAGGTAAGAAATTTGAAGGAGTTGAGACTTCACTGTTTTCATTCCTATCACACTCGATCCAATTTCACAGGATCAGTTTTCTGAGTCAGGGGCTCCAAATTTCACCTCAGTAAGTCTCAGGTCACAATGGTCCTGTTTCCATTCACCACACTAACTAAACAGTTTAGGTTTAAAAATGTGTCCATCAAGACTGAAATACTACACAAGTAATTTCTAACTTTCCTGTTCAAGCCTCCACTAAGATATTATGTGAAAGCCAAACCTTATTCCTGGTTGAATACAGTAAAGTCTTTTTCTTCCTTTATTTTCTTCTTTGTTTTGGTAGATTTACCAGGGGATTGGCTCTGCCAAAAATAACAATGAGACTATGTAAAAACCTGTTTCAGTATCAGAAGAACCACAAAACTTTTATTTTGTCAAATGCAGTAAAGAGGTAAACTGCTTGGGAGGCTCACCAAAACTGTTACAGAATGTAGTCAACTTTATTAAATGGGTGAATTTAGAAATCCAGACGATTCCATATATCTCTGGAAACAAAGTCCTGAAATCTTCACTAAATGCAAAAACTACAGCACAGGCAGGCAGGCATCCTCATCTAACAGTACAGAGATTGCACTGACACACAGACTAACAGACTCCAAGGCCACACAAGATCTGCAAATCATCTAGTCTGATCACCTAAATAACACAAACCATAGAATTTACCTAAGGCTTCCCTCAGGATGTTTACAGCTAGACATAAAATCAGTTACATTATAAACAAAGGCAGTTAATCCTGAATTAAATTTTTCAGGTGAGAATGTTCTTTATGGTTCCCAAGGTAAATTGTTCTAATGCTCAATATCCTATTAAGAAAAGACTTAATTCCACTTCGAATAAACATGGCTTCCATAAGTGTGACGATACCTACATACCATAAAACAATTCACATTGACATCAATGAAATTAAAATCCTGCCATAGCTAAATTGCAGAGCAGAATATAGACCACCTGTCTTTCTTTTGCCTGGGAACCATGTCAAGGTGACAGACTTAAGGGCTAAGTAAGGTTGCTAAAGCTTGGCTAAGCACAGGTATACTGTTAGCTTTGTTCTATCTGGAATTGCCCTGATAGCCAAGCTTCATTAAATTAGGAGCAGCAATCATTAAAAGCTCCTTTGTATAGACTTCTAAGTAGTTCCAAATCTGTAGTCATTAGAGTCTATCAGACATTTCCAGCATGACTGAAAGAGGGGGCATTCACCGTGCTGGTGTTAGTGTTGCAGAAGCCTACCCACCTCAGATCCAACAGGAACAAAAACAGCAAGCAAGAGGCACCTGCCACTTCTGCTCATCCAAACAGTCCAATACAGCACTGTTCATTAAGATCAGTCTCATGTTCCTTTTTTGAATCACATTATTCAATTATTTTTACTTGATTTTAGAAAAATCAGACTTTGCCAGAAGCTTTATCTGTTTTTTATTAAGAAATTATATTATGTATATGTTTAAAATCCTCTGGAATACTTGAAGATCACTAAGATTTCGATGTTCAGAACAAAATATAACTAGGAACTCCAAAAAAATGTGAAGCCACCAGTGGCACTCACATGCAAAAAAAAATATAAATAAATAAATCCACAACATGTATGATTTAGACTGTGGTATTCTCAATATGGCCTAAGAAACTTGAAGAGATACATTATCACACAAGTAAAATGGAGTTTTTAAACCCTCTTTTCCTGTAAAAAGAAGAAAATTCAGAAAAAAACATACTTCACACCAGGGTTCTCACATTCTTACCAACAAGGGACCAAGATGAAAAAGTTTTAGCCAGCTTCCTAGGCTTCATGGAGCTTAGCTTTTCTACCTCACTCCAACTAGCATTTATGGTGTGAATTTATCATCTGAATTGACCTCAAGAAACAATGAGAGTAAAACTAAGCTGAAGTCACTGTTTCACCACTGCTTCCCGATCTAAAACAGGCTTATGATTTGTTGCTGGCCAATTAAACATAGCCTTACTCTATCTTATTACAGCATATTTAGGCTGTTCTAATTCCATCATTATCTATCATTACTTTTGCCCCAAATGTTGTACTTCTGCACTACAAATCTCACAGTTCAGGTAAACACTACCAGAAAGCTGTTACTCCTCCTACTCTACTACTTGGGCAGATCACTAAGAGCTAAAGTAATAGTTTTCAAGTATCTCCTTGCACTTCTGAGCAAAAATTAGCCGACGACAGTAACACGCATATGTCCTCATCAAGTGCAGGATCAACCATATTCTACACACTCCATTAAATGAAAGCCAGTCTCAAAAAGTTAACAGAGCAGTAATAAAAGATGACACAAGTTGAAGGAAGCTTGAGGATAAAGTAAAATTATGACAATAATAAGATAGTCCTATATACCTTCTACTAACTAGTTTCTGAACAGCTGCTGACTACACAACAATACAGATAAGCTAAAATGAGATTTGAGGCAGTCGCAGTAGATGTAATTTTCGGGGAGCTACTCTCATGCATAATGGGTTAAAACGAAAAAAGGAGAAGAACAAAAAACAACAGAACACAAAAAACCCGCAACCAAAGAAAAAAAAAACAACCACAAACCCACACCTGGTCAGCATTCATGGGGTAGCCTTAGACTATGGGACAGTTATTCCTTTATTTTAGAAATAACAATTTGGAGGCCAACAGACATCTATCCTGTTGAACAAGGGAGGGAAGCAATGCTCAGTGAGATGGTGCCCTAAGGTAAGGATGACTCATCCAGTTTAACGACAGGCAAAGGAGACAAGAGAACAGTAAAAAGTGCATAGCAGGGTTGGAGTAACATTACAAGAGAATACTTTTGCCAGTGTTTTAATTAAATAAAACAAGGAAAGAAGCAAGGGCAAAGGTCTGATACAGCAGCAACTACAGCAGAAGAAAACTGAAAATTTCTTAGAAATAAAATATAAGGATATCGTGAACACTGAAACATGGTTTAGCAATCAAACCAGAACAAGAACACGTATAGCTTTGGGAATAAATATTCTCATACTATTTTAGTCATCTGGGGGATCAGTAATACCTTAAAAGTCTACATGTAATTACAGTCTAAGTATAACTCTGTGTACAATTTCAGGTGATGTGGGAGAGAGTGTATTTAAGCCACCTCTCATTTATAACTGAAATCTCAGGCATGCATTTCATTTATCTCACTTTTGTCGACATTTGTATTATCTCACCTTTCTTGACAATTGTAACCAGTCTTTTGATCACCTACACGTTTCTGTGCCCTTGATATTCTTATAATCCTACCTCTACAGGAGGTTGCTACAAAGGTGAATGTGTCACAGTTCATCCGAGGTACTAACAAACAAAAGTTCATTCTCATTATCATACTGCCCTTAAGAATTATTCTACCAGACTTAATTCACTGTTTTCTGTATGCACTATCTTCTCCAATTACATGCAAAAACATCTCAAAAGCAGCTATCACATCAAAATGAAGAACTTCAGAAACATATTTCTGAAATTACAGTCTTCTCTATTCAGAATGCAATTCACACTTTTCAAAAGAAGATCTTAAGACTGGAGTCCCCATAAAAAGAGGCTTCTGACACTGAATTTAAGTTTCTGGTTGTTTTGCATTCTGTCCCTCATTTTCTTTTCTCCACTGGCCATGCTATGCTACCTTTACCCACACTGAGCAGTCAACAAAGCTACAGTGTTTACAGTGACTAATACTTAAAACAAATTAACATGAAAAGTACAAACTCTAACCAAAGCATGGGCAACTCTGCTCTTCAGACTTTACTGTTGAGTCATTGACTACTTCATCCTAGCCTTTAGGACAACGACATGCTTCATTTGCTGTGCATGGATGGGGTGTTCATCTCCAAGGCAAAGGCAAGGGTAACTACGCAGAAAAGTTTTGTAGGCTGAAATTCCTTTGGAACCAAAAGTAAAGAAATGGTCTCAAATTAGTTCTTCCTGTGTATAGGAGAGCACGCTCTACATTCATGTAAATAACCAGAAACAGAAATTATTTTTTTTTGTTACTGGAAGATGGAACTTCTATATTTGCACTGGAAGTTGGAAGTTCTGTATTTTTATAGCTAAAGAAAGTATAATGGGATGGTCATATTCAAGATGAACACTGCATCAAATGTGTTATTTGATTCTGTCACTTCTAAAGATGAGAATGCATGTCTGTTTAAACTCAAAACTATTTTACGCATTTTATACTAATCTCAATTCATTTATATAGTGTGAACAGTTTCTAAGCGTACCTCACAAGATTCATCAAGGTATGTGCATGTGTTACACAACAAAATAACACAGAGAACTATTTTTTGAGCTCTTAGAAAGTGGATTTTTTCCAAGCTATTACTGAACTAATCACCTTATTCTACTTCACAAAAGGAATCGCACTTCTTGGGACAGCATCAGTAAGGAATATAACACATGTCCAACTATTTTTGATCTAAGAGAACCTAAGGTTTTTCTTCCTCCTTTCATAAATGATCAACTGAATGTCTAAAAAAATCTTGCAGCTGGGATGGAATAACTACTTGTCATGATACAGTATGGGAACCGACTGGCTGGGGGGCAGCTCTGCTGGAAAAGGACCTGACATGCTGCTGAACCCCACTTTAGAATGCCTGTCAGCAGCACGCCCCAGCGACAATGAAAGCTAATAGCATAGCGGGCTGAAACGGCAGGAGCATAGCTAGTAGAATGAGAAAGGTATCACTTACTAGATCACACCTAGAAAACTGTTTCCAGGTGTCCAGTTCTGGGCCCTCCGATACAAGACAGACATCAATAAAGTAGTGCAAATTCAGCAGAAGGCCACCAAGATGGTTAGGGGGTGGAGCTATCACCCTGCAAAGGAGGGAGAACTGAGCTTGGTCAGTCTGGGGAAAAGGTGGCTTCAGAGGGACCTAACAGCAGCCTCTCAACGCATACGAGGAGATTACAAAGATGAGGGAGCCAGGCTCCTTGCAGCCATACATGGCGGGAGGACATTCTGACAGTGGTCAGAAATTGAGGGAGGTTCTGATGAGAGAGCGCGGATGCACACAAGAGCGCTTTTCACACCAAGGTCAGTCAAGCAGTGGAACAGGTTGCCCAAAGAGTTTGTGCAGTCTCTGTCCTTCGAGATTTTCAAGACCTGACCTGCCAAAGTTTTAGGAAAGCCAGTTCGAAACTCAGCATTGAACTTGCTTTGAACAGACATCCTAAGGTCCCTTCCAACCTAAATTATTCTATAATTCTGTTCTGTAATGCACACTTACGCAGTAATTATATCATACATACTTAGTTCCTGACACTGACTCCTTCTGCAGCAAGAGTGACTGATTTCTCAGAGATACTCTAAGAGAGGCAATAGAAATATAAACAGATAATTATCTATAGATAACGTAGCAACATCATGAAATTCCTGACACAAGGGTTACTACTAAAGAAACCACAGAAACACATTGGTAGTCTATTTTTGTTCTTTTAACAGAAAATTGTGCAGAACATTATTTCTGTCAAGCTGTGCCTTGTATTTCTCTTAAACAACGCAGTGGGGGGAGCTTAAATATCCAGACATCCCCAAGCTCTGTAAGAAGGCATCCATATTTACTACCCAAAAAATAAGCTTGCAAGCAAAAAATACCCATTGTAAAGGTACAAAGGTTCAGGCATATGACACTGTTGCTTTGGCATCTGCCATAAAAAGCCATTAAAATAACAAAGATACGAAAAGCCCCTAACAATTTAAAAGCCTTGAAAGCTGAGTATCTGGTATACAAAATATTTAATCGGAAAATGTATTTCAGTTAATACAATTAAATAACATTCAGATCATGTTGATAATAGAGCTCTAGACAATAGATAAATTCTATCCAAGGGATAAGTGTATTCCAAGAATAAATAAATTACTTGCTGTATTTATTAATAAAATCAACTTTAAATGTCCAGTGAATTTAAAACGTGAAATCTACCCCCACTGAAAATAGCTAAAAGGACATGCAAAGTTAGGGAATATTGTTTCATCATTGTATCAAAAGTGACATATCAGTGACAAAGCAAGATTGTACTTCCAGAAGAAACTTCCCTCCTCTTCTGAAAACAGGAAAAGTTCCATCCACAGGACACTGCTCTCTCTCGCAACATCCTGAAAAACTTCTATCTTAGCAGTGTTATCAAGTACCAATAGTTATGGGGAGTTAGGTGTACAGGTGGTATGACGGGATAAACACAGGGTCGTTAGTTTTACGTTATATTCATAAAACATTAAGACATCTATTGCTTCAGACAGAGACTCAAAAATTCCAGCAAGAAATAATGCTGCAGTAAGAAGAACATAGCAATCCCTAAAACAGTAAAGGCAATGGTTAAAATACTTAGGACAAAGTATGATCCAACATAAAATTTCAAAGTCCTATTTGCAATCTCGCTCTATTTTGGCAGAACTATGACTTAAATAACTTACTGTATGATTCTGTTTCTTCCTCCTTTTCAATCACTTAAAGCAGGAAGAAAGGTTTGCACTGGAGGCTCTTGGTTTTATAGTGACATACTGACTATGTTCAGTAACAAGTTTTAGAAGTCAAATATGGATTTACTTATTCTGCGATTATTAGGTAACTTTAATTAAACTTTGAGAAAAGGTCACTGAATAAAGTTGGCATATATTAAGCCACTGTTCAAATCTAGCAAAGGCCTTCTTGATATCAACCATTAAGGGCAGATTTAATTTCTACATTGTTATTACCAGATATTGGCCAAGAATCTTGTGAATAAGCACACAGGTAAAGCAACCCCTGAAAAACAAACAGAATTGTGGGGTAGGGGATAAGTCAACACTACTATGAACACTGATCTGATACTCCAGGCTAGAAACTAAAGACAACCCTGCACAGCTTTATCTCCTGATGTCTGGGCAGTGGTTGCTAGTGATACACAGAAATATGCTTTTATTACATTGAGATAAAGTTTTTGTACTTTATGAAAATAATTTGTGTAACTTCACTCAAAAGCCTATCTCCCAACGTAGCGTAGCACTGCTTAGGCATGGTGCACTCTTGAGGAAGAAAAAACAGAACACAAATGAACAAAAAAATCCAATCAAACGAACAAACCAACCAACCCACACCACACCCCTACCAAACCAAAACCCCCCACAACACACACAGTCCTCTAAAGGTCCCTGCTACTCCCATATGCAACTATGTCTTGGGTTTATATAGGGACTACATACACTTTTCTGAATGCATTTGGAAACCTTTGGAAATGCACACAAAGTTATCTTTAACACTTTAGGGACTGAGCAGCGACCCTAATAAAAATATTCTGAGACAAGAAAATTAAAATAAAGCCTAAAAAAAGAGACACTCCCATTATTTTAGTTTAAAATGTTACCAAAGTGCAAAAGACATGAAAACGCAGTAAAGTATTCAGTATTTACATTTGGGTGGATAGTTTATTTTTTTGAGATAGAGGACAAAATAGACTGAACACTTAAAGACTGATTTTTAAATCCATCTGACAGCACCTCCCTTCTAGAACAAATTCATTTGACCTGATAAGTGAAGCACACAGCAGATCATGAAATACGCTGTGTTTTTTTTGCAGGTGCTTTATTTGCATGAAATTACTAATTTCAGTTGTTAAGTACTTTCATTTTATCTTTTCTGCAATATTGAAACTGAAGAAACAAGAATAAATAAATATTTCTGTTTCTGCATTACTGAATACAGTGTTTGTAAATGATGCAGGGAACGTTTTGGATATGATATTCAAAGGTATGGGGGGTGGATCGCACAAATCCCCTAGTTTATTTCAAGAATCAAAACTGCATTTTTCCATTCAACCAAAACACACTGTTGAACTCAACTGTATTTTTTATATTAAATACATACCCTGTATCCAGTATCTCAGGCAGGATCAAGTAAATCATAACACTGGTCAATTACTTCAAACAATTTTAGCTACAGTTTCAACTTTCTAACCAAACAACTACTTTCTTGTCTCCATGGTTTGTGTATGTGGGGGACAACTAGATTCTGCTCAGAAAGCACAGAACGTTCACAAAATTTTATGAAGCCTTGAGCAATGCATTCTCAAATGCAAATTTTAATTTCAAGAGAAGCAAATTTTTGAAATGGAAGGCTAAAATAATGCTCAATACTTACTGATACATGAAAGAAGAAATTAAAAAAACCTGAAAACAGAGTTGTGTTTACAATGTTTCATTCGTTATTTTACACTCAAAACCATAGTGGAAATTGTATCTTCAACAGTGCTCCATCCAGAACTGGAGCTCCACTATCTGTAGTTCAGTATAAACATATTAAATTGAGAACAAAGCCTCTTGATATAGCAATGCTTTTTAGAGATGTAAGCTTTTTCTGTGTTTTCTTAGGCTGTGTAAATGCTCTATCACAGGATACCAACTATACTGGTACAAAAATTATCAGCACTGGTGATAGCTGAGTTTGCTGATCAAAATGCAGTAAGCCATACTGTCAACAGCACAAGTTATACTCATATAGCTACAGTACAGCCTTCCAGAGTCTGCAGGCACAAGGAAACTCTCCATGAGAGTTTACAGTCTCAGGACTTAATCTTGAAAGGTGTTCAGCATTAGAAGTTCAACAAGGTCAAGTGCAAGTCTGTGCACAAATACAGGTTGGGCGGAGAATGGATCAAGAGCAGCCCTGAGCAAAAGGACTTGGGGGTCTTGGTTGACGAGAAGCTCAAGAAGACCCAGCCATGTGCGCTGGCAGCCCAGAAAGCCAACCATGTCCTGGGCTGCACCCGAAGCAGCGTGACCAGCAGGTCAAAGGAGGGGATTCTGCCCCTCTGCTCCGCTCTAGTGAGACCCCCCCTGCAGTCCTGCCTTCAGCTCTGGGGTCCTCAGCACAAGGACATGGACCTGTTAGAGCGAGTCCAGAGTGGGCCACAAAGATGATCCGAGGGCTGGAGCACCTCTGCTGTGAGGACAGGCTGAGAGAGTTGGCGTTGTTCAACGTGGAGAAGAGAAGGCTCCAGGGAGACCTTAGAGCAGCCTTCCAGTACCCAAAGGGGCCAACAAGAAAGCTGGGGAGGGACTTTTTACAAGGGCATGGAGAGACAGGACAAGGGGCAATGGCTTTGAACTGGAAGAGGGAAGATGCAGATGAGCTATAAGAAAGTGATTCTTCCTGGAGAGGGTGGTGAGTCAGTGGCAGAGGTTGCCCCGAGAAGCTGTGGATGCCCCATCCCTGGAAGTGTTCAAGGCCAGGTTGGATGGGGCTTTGAGCAACCTGGTCTGGTGGGAGGTGTCGCTGCCCATGGCTGGGGGGCTGGAACAAGATGGTCTTTAAGGTCCCTTCCGTCCCTGTGTCTGAATACAACACCCATAATTATCAATTACATTAGTTGCATACTGAAATTACAATATAAAAATGAAGTTCATGCAATTGACCTTATGCTTTTTGGATTTCATAGCCCAATTTATAGTGTACAGTACATAAAACAGAATGGTCCTTATGAACTATTCACTCATGTAGCAAACTTTAGAGAGATAAAATGCAACTGCAATGGAACTAGAACAACTGCAGTGCAACTACACTACAATTACAGTCTTTGAATATTTGGTAAGATGAACACACATATGGATTAAGTTTATATACTGAGATTAAAAATAAAAAGACATCAGTAAAGCTCAACATGTATGCCATAACCATTGCTTCACCTACATTTTGAAGTATATTATGCCAAAAAACCCAAACAAAACAACAACAAGAAAAAAAAATCAACCTACTAAACATGCATTAAATCCATCCAATTAGTTCCTCATTCCCTCTTGGGATTTCTAACTGAACTGTTACCATTACACACAATCTTCTTCAGTAGTCATTTGTCTAAATGACATTGCTCTACGTTTCCTATAACATCTATGAACTACTGTATGGTCTGAGCAAAAGAAATCAAGAGCTGAAGACAACAGCAAGCTTTCAACTTGAGACAAAAATGAGTTACTGAATATACAGACATGCAGAAAGCTTTAGGGGAGTTACAGAGAGATGGGGACATGGAGGTTGAAAATCCCCGAAGTGCCTCTGGAAAGAACAGTTAGAAACAGTCTGGTGAACAAGTGGGACCAACAGACATCCTCAGATATATTCCATGTCAGTCATGCAGGCAGAAGAGCCCAGCTTCAACTTTTCACCTGTTGCTGCCACAGTCAAAGATCTAAGCTGCAGCAAGCACTACCCTGCCCCTTCTAGTACCTAGAAGTTTCTTCTGTCCTCTCAAGGCCTCACTGCGTGTTACTGGCCTCTCACTGCAGGTGCCAAGGACCTTGCTAGGCTTTCTCTCTCTGCTACAACCTACAGGCACTCAAATCTTCTTTTCCTGATCCTCTCGCATGGTTAATTTTTAAGGGACCTACAACAACACAGCTGTGAACAGAAGAAAAAGCCAAACAGCCCATACCTATTATTTTCTTTCTTTGTCTAGTAGGATTGCTTCCAGAGTACCACTTCAGGTGAGGCACTTGCCTTCAGTAATAGCAGGACCAGGAATGGAGGGAGCCTGCCTACGGTTAAGTAAGAAGACTCAATACTTGGGTCGTGGTTTAACCCCAGTTGGCAACTAAGCCCCACACAGTTGCTTGCTCGCTCACCCCCTCCCAGTGGGATGGGGGAGAGAATCAAAAGAGTACAAGTGAGAAAACTCGTGGGTTGAGATGAAGACAGGTTAAATAGGTAAAGCAAAAGCCATGCACACAAACAAAGCAGAACAAGGAATTCATTCACCACTTCCGACCGACAGGCAGCTGTTCAGCCATCTCCAGGAAAGCTGGGCTCCATCACACGGAACAGTCACTTAGGAAGACAAATGTCATCACTCCGAACATCCCCCTGCCTCCTTCTTGCTCCCCCAGCTCTATATGCTGAGCATGACATCACATGGTATGGAATATCCCTTGCGTCAGTTGGGGACAGCTGTCCTGGCTGTGTCCCCTCCAAACTCCTTGTGCACCCCCAGCCCCCTCGCTGGTGGGGTGGGGTGAGAGGCAGAAAAGGCCTCACCTCTGTGTAAGCCCTGCTCAGCAATAACAAAAACATCCCTGTGTTATTAACACTGTTTCCAGCACAAAACCAAAACATAGCCCATACTAGCTACTATGGAAAAAATTAACTCTATCCCATCCAAAACCACCACAACTTGTAAGAAATATTATAATTCTGATAGCCTATTAATTCACTGAAACTGTATCACTAAAGCTTCAGCTACAGTTGGTTTTACACATGAATGAAGCCACATTTTTTGTAGTGATGTTCTTATCTTAGTGATGTGGTTAGAATATTCTCTATAGTACATCCTCTTACTGTTAAGAGGTTAATTAGGGTCAACATCCTTGACCAGGACAAACACTACCATTCTGTTACCCAGGCCTAATTTGAATTACTGGGTATCAGAAATTATTAACAGTTCAATATTTGAGAAAGTTAACTGAAAGTGACAGCTAAAGTTCGGAGTGAGTAAGGTATTTTAAGACTGACGTCTATTTAATATCCCAGCAGGAAGACATGTGGACAATATATTTGGGAAAAAAAAAAAAGTAAGTGAAAACTAGCAATGCTAAGGTTTTCATAGAGCTCAATAAATCCAAAACATTCTGCAAGTACACAACAAGTTGTCTGTGTAGCCTAGTAAATCTTAAGAATAGCCTTGCAAGCACAAGAATCCCACAACGTACATAACGACATCATCTCATTTGAAAAACTGAAATTTAGTTCTTATCAATTCATCCTGTAAAGGTATACAGGGGGAAAAACAGTCTTGAGAAACAACGACGAAAACACTGAAACAATGAGAACAGCTGAAAGACACAGTAAGATCTGGAAGTTAACAAATTTAAACAGCATCATAAGCATTATGAAAAAGCATCATGACAAATCAGGTATATTCTATATATTCAGGAACAAGGGAGGACTCTAAAATAAGGTAATTATTTCCAGTAATGTATTTTATATGAATGGAATTAGCCCTTGAGAATCAGCATCATATGATTTCGTCACGGAAGTGTAGTAAGATTTCAGTTACATTCCTATATATAAAGTGGAATACTGTACCTTAAAGAGACTAACCACTTGCTCAGGGACATACATTTCCATATATAAGAGCTTAAAACTACCACTATCACCTTAAAGATTTTATAAGTTCCAAAATAAATGTTATGTCACACCACCAGATGTGTTACAATGAACTAGCTGTGAAGTGAAGCCAACATAACAAAACACTTTCTTTGTCTCCTTGGTAAACAACTGTAGTCCCAAAGATCCTTGCCACTTCACTTTCAGGTTTTTTTTCCGCAGTGAAATTATCTCCCACCAGAGTTTCAAATCACTTCTTCTCCAGAATCCCCTCAAACAAAATCCTCTGCAGCCAAACAAAGAAACAAACAAACAAAAAACAAAACCAGAAAACCCCAAAAACCCAAAAAGAATTAAGAAAATAGTGCAAAGTGAAAACAGCGTATTGTCAATATCTTAGCAGGTACGTATGACATTAAGGCAAGCTAAGTATTTTCACTTTTCCTCCTAGCTTTCATTTTTTGTCCTGTATTTCACACAGACAGTCTGCACACCCTATGAGCTGAAAGAAGTGCATAAAACACCACAAACCCTTTGGCACCTTCCTGACAGTGAGGATAGTTCAGGGCAGATAATAAGAAATTCAAATAAAGAAAATATTTTCTCTCTCCTGTCCCCCTTCACCCCTTAAGAAGGAATCTTTATTCTTCTGTTACTATTAAGAATCATTTCTGAAGCCCAAGTGCAGAGACTCAAAATCATGAAATTAGGTCCCTACACATCATTCACATTATCATCCTGTAAAAGAATGCAACATTACCTAAACTGTATGTCATCCACCATCAAATTACTTCCACCCCCCCACCCCCCCGTTGTTGGTACTATTTTTCTAATGTCTTTAGTCTACTTTCCATATGCAGAAAACCCAGCAGAATATTGACTAAAATCAGGATCAAGAAACAGGCAAGCTATTGCCTCCAACAGAAAGATGTACCATTAAGGAAATGAGAAATGAGGTGATTTTTGAAGTGTCACTAAGTATTTATACACAACATGATTTAGGTACTGGTAAAACACAAGTCAGAAGTATGCAGTGCGCTATCCAGAAAAAAAATTCCTTATGAGAACATAATTCCCAGAAAACTATGCACATATGGGCAATAATTCTGCCTTAGAGATACAGATCAAGCATCAAGAGCAACACAGTCTTCATTCTTCAAGAACTTCAGTGATGTTATAGTAGAACACAAAGTTAGCGTGAGTGTAGTTATTAACTTAAAATTAATTTTGCATTTTTGCAGGAAAAGTGGAAAGGAGACAGAAGAAGTGGTGGAATGAAAAACACACATACCTTATCCCTATTTTATGCATAAACGTAAACATGAGTTCACATCTAACTAGCACATCGCACCACACAGTAAGTTCCAAAGAAATGAGAAAGAAAACTTTGCTTGAGGTTACTCTGTTTAAAATAGTAGTGACAGCTTTAGGTCAGTAAATGAAGCTTTTTCTACCTCAGAATAGCAAATTAGACTCTGTGTCAATATCATCAATAATGCACAATCATCTAAGAGATAGAGGAGTCAAACAAACTTCTGCTGTAGTTGCTACTTTTATTATTATTTCCAAAGCTGCTCTTACTTACACATTTCCTAATGACTTCTGCTTTGGAATTTAGTAAAGTAGACAGTCAAATTGCCAGATATGTGTTGTGTTTATCATTCTGCAAACGTAACACAGAAAATCCACTTGTAGATCCTGTTACCTCTCTTCGCCTTCTTTAATGACATTTTAGCATGTTAGTTTGCAGGAAGAAATCATGAAAACACAAGAAGGGTAGTCATCTGCTGCCTTGAATTTGATTCTGCTTCTAGAGAAACCATTTAAAAGCTCCACTTAAAAACCTGGAAGCTCATCAGAGACGTGAATCGGCCAAAATTTGTAAGACGCACCTCTTTACACTTCTCCAGGTCAGTCACTTCCCTCGGAGACTTGCTAGAATTTCCCCAAATCACTGAAGTCTGACCCTGCATCAGTGACAGAGGGAGAAGGTGGGTGTGCAGGGAAAAAAAGGCAAAAAAAAAAATATTCTTGTGCCTTTGCTTTCCAAGTTTATGCAGAAGACACTAGGAATTGCCAAAAAGCTTGTTCCTTAGCTGCAGCTCATAGTACATATACGCACATACAAGAATGTGGACCATGCAGCCCCACCCTGATGCTGCTGCAGCTGTACTGAACTTACGTCTACCTCATTCACTTCCCCTGGTGCTTGCCAGACTAAGTGCTTGCGTCTGTTCCCCACCACCTACATCATCACCTGCTCCAGGGTGCTGAAGCACCCATGATCCCCATGACACTTCAGTATTCCAATTGAAAAACATCTCAAGATCAGGCAAAAAGTTGGTTAACAGTGATATGCCCAATGCCACAGAACAAAGTTATGTCAGATGGAACCACGTGTCAATGATTTTAGCTTCTTGCTTCGACAAGGGGCATGTACTCCCCTTGTCAACCTATGCTATCTATACCTCTCTATTACCACATGCCAGAGCTATTTATATTCTCTGCTATTTATTGCCGTCCGTCCCTCTCTTCCAAAAACCACACAAAACCACATCCCTTAACAGTGGTGTTATTTTGCTGTCTTGTACTACTCTAAGCTCTCCCACTGCATGACAATCCTCCTCCCCAGATTCAGTAGGGGTTTTTTTTAATCACAAGTCTCTAATAATGATGTTTTATTGCCTGCCTTTCCTTCCCTGGCATTCTGCTGCAGGACTGTCACCAACAAAATGTGGCACCTCAGGAACTTATAAATTCAGGAAAAAGGATGAAGTTGAAGAGATAAAACAGAATTACCTTTCAAGGAAGAATACTTTCAAGTTTTAAAGGCACAGGGAAAAATAAACTGTTTATAAAACATTCACAGCATTTTTGCGCAGTATGAATCTACAGCAAATGCCCTTCAGCAACTTTAAGAAACTCAATCATTCTCATGTCTTATGTCCACTAACTGCAGGTGGGGCGAGCAGAAGAGAGGATAAAACAGAACAGCTTCTGTATTGCTACAGAAGTTGAGGCTACTCAGGGTTGGTACTTGTATTTAATATTACAAACAGAATTTGTTGAGAACTCAATTTTAACACAACAGATGCTGGAAGATGAAAGTTAAGACTGAAAACCTAGAGGCATTTTGTAGTTAATTATTCTCTCTCCAAGTACTATTATAAAACAGCCAAGCAGCCACAGCCAACACGAGACTTTCAGGGGCATCTAAGAGTCACAGTATTATCTTTTTTTGCCCCCTTCAAACTGTTTATTGGAGAAGTTCAAGCCAAAGCAAACATCCAGCTAAGTCTATATGTACAAGAGCACAAAGCATTAGGCCTTCCAATACTTTCCGGTGGCCCAGAGCTTTAGGATTCCACAGCACTCCAACCAGCTAAAAATGCTACACACTTTACCAACTTTTTAGAACAACAAACCTCAATTTCCACAAACAGAAAAAGGTAACTACCTACAACTACTAATGATGCTAGAGGATACGAGAAAGGTTTTCTTCTTTGTATCATTTTCAGTTCTTGTCAGATAGCCAGACTGGAAACTGAAGCATCGCTGGATTTGCACATGTTCCTTTTGTGCAGATTGCCCATCACATTAAGACCGCAGCATTCTGACAGTACAAAGGATCATCCATCCAAATAGGATCATATATTATTACGATACTTGAGGACCAGACCAACAACTTTTTCCATGCAATGTCTCCTGGTAGCCAGTAACAACAGCTATCTACTAAGACTGAAAACAAACATTAACTTCTAACATCAAGCTGTGCCAGTGTCAGCTCAACCTGGCATTAGTCTGCACTGCCACCAAAAACAGTAGCCTCCTCCTCCTTTAGACTCCTCTTCCCTCATTCCTTCCCTTGAGCCAGCAAGCAGCATTCATACATCCACATGGCAAACTACATCAGGCAACCGACTTGCATGGAATCTAACCTTCTGACTTGCTTCCCAGGTTAATTCTCAGCTGCACCAGTTTCCCGATCGAGATCACTGAATAGCTGTATGATTGCTATAGTTAGTCACAAGGGAAGGAGGCAGCAGTAACAGCTTGAAAGCAGGGAGGGAGATCAAATCTCTACCAGCACTGATGATGTATGTCAGATTACACTGGTGGTGAAATAAAGGTGCAAAAGGAGGAATTAAACACAGGACTGTTCAGGTAAACTACCATAGCTATCAAGGTTAATGACAATTTCTTCACTAACTTCAGCAGTATCATGTGTGGATTTTTCTAACGTGGTGAAAACCTACATGAATAATGTATCACTTCATCAAAATATCTTTCCTTTAGTTTTAGAAATACTAGTATTAAGGCATGATACGTACTTCTAATTAATCTCTCAAATGAAAGGCTGGAGATGGTACTTAAGAAGATGTCTGATACTATTAGAAATACTAACATCTGTTTTCTCTCTTTTAAAGCAGATGGTAGAGAACTCACTGATTTACCACGTTCTCCCCCATTACTTCTGCCCTTGCACAAGACTGCTGTATTTGAAGAAAATGGCATTAAGGCAGATCAAAGAAGATGCCACACAGACGGTTCAACCAAGATGAAACAACTGTAGTTATTAAAGTGATATTGATGAAGAGTTTTTATGAGGCTAATAAAAAACTTCTTCAGCGTCCCCCACCATTTAATGTACCAGAGCAAATAACAAAATGGATGACTGATTTTCTCTCATGAAAAAGTAAATATATAGGAAATGTAAATTGCTAGCTTCAAAAATCCACAGCACCACAAAATATATAATTAAACTCCAATACCTGAAAAATGAAACACATCAAAAGATGCTGCCCACTTATTAGTTATCAAGTCTCATTTTTGAGAACGAGAATTTTCAGGTTGTTCAATACAGTGCCTACCTTCTAGAAAATAACATAGCAAATAATACCTATCTATCTGTATCAACCTGAAAAGGCTAAGCAATTTAAGTGCAAATCAAAACATAGCTCAAAGGAAAGACTAAATTCCCCTGTTCATTTTTATAAGGGAAAAACACACTGATAAAATGTTTAATTTTGAGAAAAAGATTTTATATGACAATCACATTTAAAGCTTGAGCAAAACTTATAGGAAGCACAACAAAGTTATGATCATAGTTTTAAGAAAGAATGCAGAGAACACGCAAACCCTGCTTTGAAAGCAGAGCTTCTCAGTTCAATATTCGTACGCATGGGGCACACTGCTGCAACTATTAGGCTGCGGAAGGCTTCCATGCTACTTTGCACCAAGTTGTATGTGCAAACAATGTACTTTGGAAGAGGACAGTGTGGACTGGACTGGAGATGCTTTGGATCCCTTCTACAGGCAAAACGTACACTCACTCCCTCCAAAAAACACCTCAGTTCCTCAACTCTTCGTTCCACAGCATTTCTGAATTTACTGATAAACACATTTCACATGATCCTAAAAAACACGCCACAAACTTAATACTGTCCGCTAGAGGGATAGGAAAGAAAGCACCACTACAACAGTGCTGAAATTACTAAAATTCAAAGAAAGGAAGACTGCAGGGGCTGGTTTCCTGCAAGGAGACCTGACGCTTTTTGCTATTCTCCTCACTGCAGGTACATGCGTCAATAGAGAAGCAGATCTGTAATACTGAAATACAGCAGTCAGTTCCAGTCAGTCATGTTGGCACTGAAAAAACAGATGAATTATGCAGGACAAGTTAAATACAAAATGTTAAAGACAGCTGTCAGATCAGTATTTGAATGGCCTGGAAATATGACCTGTATAAATATATTCCCACTGATTACCTCAGCATCTTGCTTACCCTAATGTCTCTCCACACTACCACACTGACTTATTTACAAATTCACACAGCCAAAAATTCAGCTTCTATCTTTAGTGGTATATCCCATACCAAGCAACATTAAAAACAACTAACAGCATATTAAGTTTCAAGCAGCAAGAAAAGATGACACTGAGAATTAGAGCTGTATCTTCCACAAATGTGCCAAGAGTTATGTTCTTTTTATTAGTGTAATTTTTTTAAAAAGTACTGTAGGAAGGGAAAGAACAGCAAATATAACAATAAAAACCAACCGGAACGATGAACCCAAGATACCATACACTAAGTGTATTAGAGACCAGTGCGCAGGTAACACAGGTCAATACATACCACACGTTGTCTGTTCCAGTCTATGAACAGCAAGGTTGTAGAATTGCTGTCGCTGTTTTCAGAGACAGTTATCAGCAGGACTTTTGACTGTCAGCCATGTCTAAACCACATTTTGGGAGTCAGCCATTTTATTAAGAATTTCTTAACAATAGACTTTGCAGTGTGATTTTAGTGAATAGTGTTAAGTAACATAATCCAAACAACTACTTAAAAGATGACATATACACCTGTCTAGAAATAAACATTTTGATTTGGATTGTGAAAGTGCTGAAAACTGCACTTAGATAGAATGCTTACCAGATGCTTCCGCATACATTAAACATTCTCAGTCAAAGAGTTCTTTCAGTGGGAAAGGTGAGAGCCTCCATTTAAAAAGCAGTAATTCTGTGGTTTAGGTAATTTCTGCATTGAATTCTATGTTGAAAGAAAAATTACATCTTAGCAAAACGAACCCAGCAAAGCCAGACAGCCCAAACAAGTCCTAATGCACTGCAAACCAAAATAATAATCAGCCTGATTTAGAACAGAATACTAACAGAGTTGTTTTCAGGAAAGAAGCAAAAAGAAATCTGACCAGAACAGTCATCTTTTGTCCTTGAGAGTTTTTAGAGTGAGGGAAGATGAGTCAACACATACATTTTTATGCTCTGAAATTTAAACAAAATCACTGGAAATAGATATCCGAGACATCATTCAAGAGTGTGAACACACCAAAATGTCTTGTGCCCTTTCTAACCTATCACAAAGACTGATAGGGGTCTCTCTCCCAAATCTCCCATGAAGTTGTGCAGGAGTTCATGAGTGAAATCACGTGAATTGAGCACCCCTATAAACAGAATTAAGAACAACACTATTAAGCAGTTTCTTACATTTTGATCAGTGAAGCCTAAATAGAAGAAGAACTCTTCTAATGGAATTTGGACGAAGAAGAGCAAACTATGGAGCCCAACGAAGTCAGTCTGATGTTGGAAGAATAGGGTTAAAAGTTAAAGTATCTAACCATGAAGAACGGCACAGAAAGCTCCGAGACAGAAAGCACTGTGATTTTTACAGTTCTATGGTTACTGACTTAGATACTTGCAGGAATTTCGAATAAAGCTCTAATAAGAATGTATCCTCAACTAACTTTAGATAATTACAACACTAAAATTCTCAACCCTTTGTCAATTATGAGTATGCTAATCAAAACTCCTCCCAAAATACATAAAACATTAAGCTTGCACAATCTTAGATGTATATGTATAATGTAGGCTGACACAGACATTGCGTTTTACCAATAAGCTATGACCTATGGTTTTAAATGTTGAACGCTTAGTGATATGAGCGTGCTGGCTGGTGTTAAATGCCCAGCACCTGATTCTGCAGAATTGAATTAAAGACAAATACTTCAACACAGTGTGTTGTTGGTGTTTTGCACACCAGGTGAAGAACCCTGATTTAGGGACAAGGCCATGTGTCCCTATTAACTGAAGTCACAGTGAAACAGCAAAAGCTTTCTCTAAGAGGCAGTTTAATTTCATCAGCATGGAATCTAACAGACACACACTGTCTTTTTTAAAATCATATTGTTACAAAATATCCATACTGAAAGATCTAATTCCCCCAATTTAAAAGTTGTCAGAAATCTGATGCAAAGTGTTCTCAGAAGGTTTTTACAAGATCTCAAAACCAAGCCTGCTCTCCTGTGTCATCACTACAAGTTGCTAGAGTCTAATCTCAACCGTTCTGCGTTCCTCACTCTGTTTCATATACTTACAGAACTATGAATTTAGATAGACGCTGACTAGCTTTTTGGTGTTTGTTACACCTTTTTCCTCACAGCTGAACTAGAAGTGTTGTAGGAACAGGACTAACAAACTTGCGTCTCTCTTTCCAAGTATGCCAACTTAAGTTCATGCATACTGTTTTGCTAAGGCGTAAGAGGAACTGTAGGTGCAGACGTACAAAGTAAACAAGGGTGGCAGGGGAAGGGAAGTATGGGCACCAAATGAACTACAGCAGATATTTCTACTGAAGGAGAAACAGGGTAAAGAAGAAACCAAACACACTTAGATATCCATTTGCTGAATATTACAAACTCAGTAAGCCAGTATGAGCAAGTAACAGTAAAGCCTGTGACATGAAGCTTACTGACAACAAACATTTTACTCTTTGTCAGTAAAAAGTTCTGAACAAGCAGGGCAGTGCAGAAATGCCATCACAGGTACCAAACCCCACCTACGATTGGGCACTCTGCTGTAGAACAATTTTAAGATTAGAGGCATCAAGGTACTATAGACATCAAGAGAACTAACGCATAAACTACAACTACAAAACAAATAAATGAAAACCATATAAAATCTCAAATACTTGTTTCCAAACTGAGACACTCCACACACACCAGTAGTGAAAATGAAAGTCAGGAGATGTTACAGAAGCATGCAATTTGTATTAAAAATAACACCTTCCCATTCATACTTTTCCTCAATAATTAGTCACCAAGGCAAAACACTAGCCTCTACTGATGTTACATCAGCATGTGAGAGAATATAGAGCTGAATGTTCCACGGTTCTCAGAACAAACATGCCCTTAGATAGAGTGCCAAGGACTAAGAGGAAGCCAGCTTCCATCTAAGTAACAATAAATATTTCACTAGACAAATTCCACCATTTTAGGATACAAGCCTTGGTCCTCAGTCTCCTCATATAACGGCCGCAGCATGATGTGCTGTTTTATTAGACAGCCTACCCTGTACTGCAAGTTGTATTTTCTCAAAGCAAGCTGCAAGGCGCTCTTGGCATCACATCCTGCTGCAGGAGTCAACCACACCAGTCTACTTGGATGTCTGAGAGCCATGAGGTCTTACAATGACTGTGTAGCTGATGCTCCACCACTAAAGGTCCACTGACTCAACTCCCCTACTCCCAAAAGATTCCTTCAGAACGGTGCAGGGCTGAGCTAGGCAAAAAAACAGTTTAAATTGTGAACACTTACAGGCAGTAGATAACTGAGACACGGGAAGAGGAATGTCTGAACTCTCAAGCTCAAGGCTGGTACCAGCTAGTTCAACTGGTATGTGATGGTTCTAAATTCTATCAACATCTCAGCTAAACAAAGCCGACATATCCTGAGTCATCCAATAAAGAGACACAAAACAGAGCCATCAATTAGGAGGCAGATCACACTTCATGCTTCTGCACACACACTTAGACTGGGAAAAAGCAAGGGTTTAGGAGCCCAAAAAGAGGCTGATGAAGATCCTGGCTGGAGAAATAGTGCTGGAAGCGAGGAAAGATCCTGGACGCCAGGAAAACATGTGGAGACAAATACTGGGAGAGACCTAGGGGCCTTGGACAGTAAGACCCAAGACAGGTGATGACAAGCAGATGCACAGGACAAAATCATCATAACTTTCTGCCCAACCTTCCTGGACCAGCAGAAGAAACAAATGAGGGCACACGTGGTATCATCAAGCAGGGTAAAAACTGATCTCTCTGGTTCTTAAATAAGCTCTAGTATCCAGATTTACTATGGGTTTTAACTCACTCTTGCTTGTGACCAAGTTTTTGGTCTATTACAAGGCACTCGTTCTATAATATGTACTCAGTAAGTGATGTGTAATGGGTGCTACTTTTTAGCGGATAGCTCCAATAGCTTGAATATAAAGCTAAGACTCAGACAGACAGCATTCTCAGAGCCAGTCTCGCTATTTGACAATGTGCGATTCACATCAGAAGCAAACATGAACTTAACTAGCTCAGCATGCATTTTATATCCATTGAACCAATCAATGTCTTCCACATAATACATTTTGCATCAGCAATAGCTAGCTATAAAGAAGGACATTTATGTCTTTGCAAACTTCCTCCAACAGCTTAGGAACTAGTTCCGAAATATGCTGTAATATCTGCTTTAGGTTCTGATATATTCCTGGTTAGGTACAAGTTAAGAAGAGAAATAAGGTTATATACATATACATTTCGCATAGCTCAAGATCCACAGTCCCTCCTTTGTTTTTTTTTAACAGCTATTTTCCCTCATCTCCATTTTTATTTTTCAAACACAAAGAGCAACTCAACCTCTAATGGATTTCCTGTCACACAGACTTCCTTCTCACCTAACAGCTTTTATAACTAGATGGTTTCTCTCTCTCTCTCAATACTTAAAAGAAAACCAGAACCAACTAAAAAAGCTAAGATCTGAGGTTCTGGTTATACCAGTGTATACCTTGTCTTTTTTAAAATATCTGATAAAAATATTGCATGGGATTTAATGATTTTTAAAACATTATTTATCACCAAATAAAGATTAAGCTAAACCATGAACATCCATGTTTTTTTCCTGCATTTTGCTTCCTTGCATGATGACCAAAACAGACGTGGCTCACTGCAAAACTAATCACCCTGCGCCATTTTGATAACTAGCAGCAAGCTCTAGCAAGATCTCATCTTCAAAGGACATAAGCCTAAAACTTGCTTTTTCAGATAAGGTTCTTCCAAAATAAGCCCAAACCCCTTGGCTCCTTCAAACTCTCCAGGGATGTTATGCTAATAAAAAGGCGCTAGCCAGAGCCCTTTGACATGCTGAAGCTCTTCCCAGCTGCTGCCTTGAGACTAGTCACTTCTGATCTTGACTTTGAAACATCTGCTCCAGCTTTATGCTCAAGGTCATTCTTCCCCTCAAAAGTAACAGCTCAGGATCTGTTTGCATTAATTCTCTTGGTACTCTCTGATCTCCATTCCCTCAGGGAGGAAAACATCCATCTCTCATTATGTGCATCACAGCACCACCACTATGCATGTTTCTGACAAACGTAAGTTTAAGAGAGAATGAGCACACCGTTGCCTACCTAAGCCACTGTTCAATCTGGCTTCTTTGCTCTCCCCCGACATCGTATCTCTAGCCCAGGTTAAGTCATATATCTAAGCCCTCCACATCTAAGTTCTCATCAATGGACTCCTTCTCACCTCCTCCCTATTTCGGAGCCTGTTGCAGAAGCATCCTTATTCCTCAAGCTTAGCCCTCAGCAGAGCTCCCCAACCCAGCAAAAGCAGAGGCCTACCTTAAGGGAGGTAAGTAAAGAGGACCCAGTACTAACACAGAAGCCAGGTCAAATCACAGGCTAGACCCTCCTTATACAAAAACACACAGGTTTTTCTGGGTCTCTTCTACCTTGTTCCTCCTCTTGTTGGCCTGGTGTGCCAGACATAGCTGTCGAACCACCTGAAAGCTCATTAAAAATTTAAAAACCTATCAGGAATTTAGACAGAGAAGGCAGATCCTTGCCTGCTAATATCCAGTTTGCTACATTTAGGATATTTTTCCATCTTTAAATTGAAAGGTTTACCCTCTATCAGTTATCTTTGCCTATTCCAGAGGACTAACTAATAAAGGTACCAGAGACTTCTCTAAACATACCACTGAACTGAAGCATAAGGGTAACACACCCAAGATCTGTATTAGCACAACAGCTCTACAGATTTATATCCTTGCTGTTCAAAAACAGAAGCCTGTTTGCTTTTCTGGATTCTTTTCCTTTTCTTTCTTTCTCATGCATTTCATCAGGTCATGATTTTGTTTGCACACCAGGAAAGTAACATGGACTCCCACAAAGAACAAGTGACATTGTAGATACTACCTGCCTGACAACACTCAAGAAAATTCTCCCAACCAAAAGTTAGTAACATCAACAGAAGTAATTCTTCCTTCATCAAAACATATGCTAGCAGTTCTTTATTTCTTTATTCATTATTATTGATTTAACATTAAATATTCTTAAAATTCATTTCTCATTAAGTATTCATGAAATTTCAGGAACAAGAGACATTATGTGTTTCCTGTCAGCTCTAACATACATGCTTAGCTTACTTCATTTCCTGAACAGTCAAAATATTTGCTAATAAGCTCATTTGAGAAGAAAAAAATATGGTCAGACCCCAGAATGAACCCTCTACATTTTAACTGTGGTACAGTGTAATTAATATAACATAAGCATGTCTATGAATTCTAACAATTAAACGGCTTTCCTCCAGGGTTTGCCAATTCTGTATCTGCCTTTTCCTCAGTGCTACATGGGAAGTTTTGCCAGTCAAACCCACAGATCTCTCAAGACTCCCAAGGTATTCTCTGTAGGTGTTGTTTTTGTTGCTGTTTTTTTGGTTGGTGTGTTTGGGGAGTGGGTTGTTTGGGGTTTTTTTCCTGTTTAAATTCAACCACTTCATGTTTCAATCCAAACTACATGGTTCCCTTCAAGGAGCGTATTTTTCAGAGCACATAAAAACCCATTTTTTACTCTAAAGATTTAAGAACATTGGGGAGTTCTACACGCAAATTTCCCCCTTCCAAACTCTAATCAATATGCCCTGCAGGGATCTTAACAGATAATTATTTTCCCTGTGGAGGATTTTTAAATCACACAGCATACTCTGATACACTTAAAAATGCAGGATCCTTATTCTGCTATTTCTTACTTAGGTAAAGTGCCAATTGCTTTCACAGGGAATGGTCCTTATCTAAGAAAGCAGCACATCCTGCACAATGAACACATCATTAACAGTAATATACACTTCTCATGTGCATATCACATTCTCTGTTTAGACAGATCTATAATCAACAACTAACTCACCCCTGCTTTATCTTGAAGTTAAAAAAAAAAGGGAAAAGAAAAAACAAACAAGAAACTTCCATTTTACTATAGGAAATTAAAACCCTAGCAACTTAAATGGTTGTGAGGAAAATCAATATTTTAGTCAAAATCAGATTTTAAGAGTTTCTGATATCAGATGCAATACTGAAAGCGTAGGTTTTCAATTAAAAAGCTACATCTGGACGTATAATAATGTATTATAAAGGTGCACTTGTACTCCTGGAGAAACAAAGAAGCTGGAAGGAGCTATTCATAAATTCTTCTTACAAGCCAGCAATCTTACAAAACCAGTAACACATTAAATAAGAGTGGGATGTGAAACACAGAACTGTAAAAGTTCTAAAAATAGACATGGAAGCTGAATGATTCAAGAGAAAAACACTCATCTGTGATATTTTCAGAATACCACATTTCCTTGACAGAAATTTCTTTTTCCCCAAGTCTTGCATTTACTCAACAGGCATAAAATGGGACTTCTCAAGCTTGTAATTGAACATATTATTAATATTTGCTCTTCACCTTCTATTTCAACTACATCTACCATTCAAACACACAAAAGGGTGAGAATATTTAGGCCACTGTGTAAACTATAGTGTTCTTTAAAGAAATCATGATCTTGAAATTATGCAGCCTCAAGGCTCAAACACTCAGATCAGATTCACACAAATCAGTAAAATCTTTGCTCTGAACAGATGTAACTGTAGAAGTTTTTGCATCCTTAGAATTCTGAACGTGACAAATACAGAGTGTAGACACTTTTTATAAGGTATTAAGTACCAAAAATTTATCTGTAGCTGTTCTGTTTTTCATTCATTTGCTTAATGAAAAAAAGCTTGAGCTTTTGACTTGGTGATAGAAGAATTCATACTTTAACATTCACATACACAAAAAACAAATCAAGTGCTAATAATATTTCAAGTTAAAGGTCAAAATATGTACTCCTTTCTAAGAGTAAAAATACTCCCAATTTGCCTATCATGTTACACTGTTCAATCAGGTTTAATTTCACAAAGAGAGCAGCATGTTTCTTCAACTGCAATTTTTACAGATTTTTAAAAGTCTCAATCAATTACAGACTATTAACAATTCCTATGTTAACCACTAAGAAAAAATAAGCAAATGAACTGAGTATTTGCCCTTGATTTATTATTTGGTCTCCATTTACTACACAAAGCTATGTGAACATAATACGAACTTAAGACTCAAGTAGCATGACTAAACATCTATGTTGTGTGACAAAAACACAGTGTATCCTCAATGCGCTGTAATGGGAATTAATTGAAAAAGTCATTACCTGTGGGCACAAAGTCTCTATGTGATTAGCTGCCATTTGGACAATTTTCATTCCATCTTCATTTGTTGACAATGAACAAGCAAGATTAGCAACCTTAAATAAACAAACAAACAGTTTTGTAAGCAAGTATTCATCCCCAGACTCTCAAACTTGCCAAAAAAAAAATAAAATTCTCTGCTAGCAAGCCTTCATTATTTGGGGAAATTAATTTGTCAAAGAACACATTTGAACAAGGAAACACAAGGGGAAAAAAAAAAAAGGAGCTGTGGAAAGGGGTGACAGTAACAAGAAATCTCATGACCTCTCCCCAGTTCGGGTTCAGAACATAATAGCTGCAAAGTGGTGTTTAGATAACGCCAGGAAAAATCAAAGAAAGATCCTAAGGTTTCAGCTAGATTGCTTGTCATCATGCCTGTTAATTTTTCAGAGTCCTTCAAACCATGTCCAGCTTTTTAAATTTTTTTTTAACTTACTTTTGAGACCTTAAAGATCAAATAACATTTGCATTCATTTGTTGTAATAAAACACAGAATGATTTATGCCCTGAGCTATCCACAGATCATTAATTCAATTAGTGGTACAATTTTCTACTGAAACAGTCGTATCAGTGCAACTTACACTGAAAACGCATAAGGAAACTTGGAATCTGTGAAAGAACAAGTCTATCTTCTGGTTTATTTTACTATACACCATGCAGATACAGCTTCCTTTAAAGGAAAACAGCTTTTCCATGACACTCCACAGTTCAAAAAGTTTGAAGAGATGAAGGAAAATGAGCACTCACTTCAGCTCACTGCAACTGTATCAGCAGGCTGTGACAGGCTTAACAAAGGCACAGGAGGGGCTGGGATACTGGGACCCAGCAGATGTTTTCCTCCTACTGAAGTCATATAAGGTCCTTACGTAAACTACTACACACTTGCTAGTCTTCACAGCCAAGTATATACAGCATAGTCAAGTAGCTGTATTACATACGTATAACTCCAATGTTAATGTAGATCAAGAACTGCCTGAGAAACAGACCTCTGTAGTGCTGCAAATACCAACGTTGATGTAAACACAGGTATGCATAGTTAATTTGTAATTATTCAAAACTCATGCAATGAGTTCCACAGTCCAGCTGCTGCAAAATAAAAGCAAATCTTCATTTATCAACATTTTAGGACACTATTTCTAAGAAAGAACAATAGTTCAATGATATCTACTACCAACGGCTTTTATTATTCTTACTTATTTGATGTAAATAATTACAAGGAATACAATACATAGCCAAATTAATTAATTTTCCTATCCAAAATTCAGAAGAGACCAAGACAAGACACTTTCTGAACAGGATAAGGGCCAGAATGCATGGCCTTCCACGTACACCTGCGCCTACATATAAATAACCTATGAACCTACCTATCCCTGCTATTCCAGTACCAGTCACTGGTTCCCCAACTGTGTGACATGTTATCTTGTCCACATAAAAAGTAAGGGTTAAGACTGAGGAAACTCAATTTTCTCTTTTATTTGAAGTAAACTGCCATGGGTTTTTTAATGTAATATTGGAGAAAAACTGGTTTTGATCCTATGCTTCCTCTCCTCAATATTGGTTACAACAACGAATTCAGGCTGGTTTGAATATTTTAATTTCTTTGCCCCAGTCACTGAGCTGCTTGTGTACCTCAAATCTAATACTGACTGCATTCATTCACACTGCATTTATACCACCATATATAAAAAGAAGCACTCTACAATGCTCAGTACAAATGTTACTGATATGCTTCTTAAAGAGCTCCTCAATGTCTAAAGCAGTAACATTTCAAAGCTTAAAAAAAAAGGCGGGGGGGGGG